>NC_041383.1:30112641-30137952 GCF_002162155.2 Triticum dicoccoides
CATAGAAAAAAAATGTTATCACGGAGGGGGTATATCGACCCCCTCCCTCATGTCGAAGTAATCGGGGAGGGGGTATATCAACAACTACGACATATACATAGAAAAAATTGTTATCGCGGAGGGGATATATCGACCCCCCCTCATGTCGAAGTTATCGGGGAGGGGGTATATCGACAACGACGACATATACATAGAAAAAATGTTATCGGGGAGGGGTATATCGACTGCCCCTCATGTCTAAGTTATCGGGGAGGGGGTATATCGACCCCCCTCATGTCAAAGTTATCGAGGAGGGGTTATATCGACAACGATGACATATACATAGAAAAAAATGTTATCGGGGAGGGTGTCTATCCACCCCCCCCCTCATGTTGAAATTATCGGTACAACAAACCTAAAATGCACTAAATCGATCAACTAACCTAAAATTAGTGATAAAATGCACTAACCTAAAATCGATATCTACTAGCACCTTAAATAAAAAAATTAATACATATATGAAAAAAAAGCATCATCATATCATCAACATCATCATATCATCAACATATATAACAAAAATTCATATTGGAGGAGGCCGGCTGGACCTAGTGTGGGGCGGCACGGACTGGGGCAGCGACGGTGTCAAAGCAGGGGTGGCGCGGCGACAGCGTCGGGGCAGGGGTGGCGCAAACCGGGGCAGTAACGGCGCGGGATAGCGCGGCAACGGCGTCGGGGCAGGGGCGGTGCGGCGACGGGGCAGGGGCGGTGGCGGCACACGGCGACGACATTTGGGCAGGGGCGCGCACGGCGACGGCGTGGTGGCAGGGGCGTGGCGTCGTCGGGGCAGAGGGGCAGGGGCGCGGCGTCGTCGGGGCAGCCTGGCAGCGTCGTCGGGGTGGAAGAAGAACTGAAACGAAATCTGCACAAGTGTTGCTTATATACCCAGGGCATTGGTACCGGTTCGTGGCACCAACCGGTACCAATGCCCCCCTTTGGTACCGGTTGGGTGCTCGTCCCTCAGCGTCATTCGGAACAGATAGTCCGCCGGGACACTTTCTGAATATTACTTTTAAACCATTGACCATAGCAAGTACGTGATCACCGGTATGCATGGCGGGCTTCTTCCGGTGATCTGACTCGCCTTTGAAATGTTTGCCTTTCTTTCGACATTGATGGTTGGTCGGAAGGAATCGACGATGCCCCAGGTACACAGTCTTCCTGCATTTGTCCAGGTATATACTTTCGGTGTCATCTAAATAGTGCGTGCATGCGTGGTATCCCATGTTTGTATGTCCTGAAAGGTTACTGAGAGCAGGCCAATCATTGATGGTGACAAATAGCAATGCATGCAGGTCAAATTCCTCCTATTTGTGCTCATCCCATGCACGTACACCGTTTCCAATCCATAGTTGTAAAAGTTCTTCAACTAATGGCCTTAGGTACACATCAATGTCGTTGCCGGGTTACTTAGGGCCTTCGATGAGAACTGGTATCATAATGAACTTCTGCTTGATGCATAACCAAGGAGGAAGGTAATAGATACATAGAGTCATGGGCCAGGTGCTGTGATTGCTGCTCTGCACCCCAAAAGGATTAATGCCATCCGCACTTAAACCAAAACATACGTTCCTTGCGTCACCTGCAAACTCCTCCCAGTACTTTCTCTCGATTTTTCTCCACTACGACCCGTCAGTGTGTGCTCTCAACTTCTTGTCTTTCTTAATGTCCTCTCTATGCCATCGCATCAACTTGGCATGCTCTTTGTTTCTGAACAGGCATTTCAATCGTGGTATTATAGGAGAATACCACATCATCTTGGCAGGAACCCTCTTCTGGGGGCGCTCGCCGTGAACATCACCAGGGTCATCTCGTCTGATCTTATACCGCAATGCACCGCATACCGGGCATGCGTTCAAATCCTCGTACGCACCATGGTATATGATGTAGTCATTAGGACATGCATGTAACTTCTGCACCTCCAATCCTAGAGGGCATACAACCTTCTTAGCTGCATACGTACTATCGGGCAATTCGTTATCCTTTGGAAGCTTCTTCTAAATATTTTCAGTAGCTTCTCAAATCCTTTGTCAGGCCCACCATTCTCTGCCTTCCACTACAGCAATTCCAGTACGGTACCGAGCTTTCTGTTGCCATCTTTGCAATTGGGGTACAAACCTTTTTTGTGATCCTCTAACATGCGATCGAACTTCAGCTTCTCGTTTTTACTTTCGCACTGTCTCCTTGCATCAACAATGACCCAGCGGAGATCATCATCAGGCACATCGTTTGGTTCCTCTTGATCTTCAACATCTTCCCCTGTTGCAGCATCACCGTATTCAGGGGGCACATAGTTGTCATCATCCTCTTCTTCTTCGTTGTCTTCCATCATAACCCCTATTTCTCCGTGCTTGGTCTAAACATTATAGTGTGGCATGAAACCCTTATAAAGCAGGTGGGTGTAAATGGTTTTCGAGTCAGAGTAAGACTTCGTATTCCCACATATAGGGCTTGGACAACACATAAAACCATTCTCCTTGTTTTCCTCAGCCACTTCGAGAAAATTATGCACGCCCTTAATGTACTCGGAGGTGAGTCTGTCACCGTACATCCATTGCCGGTTCATCTGCGTGCATTATATATAATTAAGTGTGTCAAAACCATTACAGAACATCATGAATAGATAATGAAGTGAATAAATTAATAGAAGTTCATCATCACATTAAAACCAAAGTACATACATAGTTCTCTTATTGAACAACATATAGCTCTCCAGAGCATCTAATTAATTAAACCATACATTGAAACTATTTAAAACATTTCAATGCGAAAACAAATGTGATCATAATCGCAACCAAGGTAACAATTTATCCAACGGCATAATGATACCAAGCCTTAGTATGAATGGCATATTTTCTAATCTTTCGAATCTTCAAGGGCATTGCATCCATCTTGATCTTGTGATCATCGATGACATCCGCAACATGCAACTCCAATATCATCTTCTGCTCCTCAATTTTTTTTATTTTTTCCTTCAAGAAATTGTTTTCTTCTTCAATTAAATTTAGCCTCTCGACAATAGGGTCGTTTGGAACTTCCAATTCACATACCTCCTAGATAAATAAAATCTATGTAACATTGGTTGACATAATTGTCATAAACAATAAATGAACCCAATAGTTATAAAAGATAATATATACCACATCCGAATCATAGACAGGACGAGGGCCGACAGGGGCGGATACCAAAACCATCGCACTATATAATAAGTAGCAATAATAAAAGTAAGAAAATTATACAAGTATCTATCTAAACATACAAGTAAGAATTTGTTTTCCTTTTAGAAAGAAGATAAGAACAATAGGCTCATCATGGTGGTGCCGGCGACGAGAACGGTGCGGGCAATCGACGACGGTGAAGACGAGGAATCTTGAGGAAAATGGAGCTTGGAGGTCGAGCTTGGGGAGGAGGAATCTTGAGTAGTGTGGATCGGGCATTCCGTCGAACTCCTCGTGCGCCTAGGAGGTGAGCTAGAGCACCACAAAGCCCTCCCCGCGTCGGCCAGAAAAAACAGAGCAGCATGGAGTGCTCTGCTCACCGGCAAGGGGGTATATATAGGATCACCACTAGTCCTGGTTCATGGCTTCAACTGGGACTAAAGGACACCCTTTGGTCCCTATTCAAGACACCAACCGGGACCAATTGTGGTGGGCCAGGAGCGAGGCCCATTGGTACCGGTTCGTCCCACCAACCGGGACAAAAGGGGCCAGACGAAACGGGACCAATGCCCCCACGAGGCCCAGCAGGCCCCTGGCCTCACGAACTGGGACCAATGCCCCCATGGGTCCCGGGTCGTGACAGAACCGGGACTAATGGGCTTATCTGGCCTGAACGGAAGGCCCTGTTTTCTACTAGTGTTCCCTTCTCTTACTATATTCCTACCTAATAACTTCTACTTACCAATACACTTTTCTATTGCCCTAATTTAACTAAATATTACCCATACTCTCATTTCTATTAGAAAGCGCCGCTGACAAGGAGACTCCAGAGGTGGAGAACGGGGCTGCCAACAAGTGGAGGCGGGGCGAGCTAGAACCGCAAGCGACTCTAGCAGGCATAAACTTCATCAGCAGCCTCCCCGATGATATGTTGATAGTCATCATCTCCCGCCTCCCAATAAAATGTGTGGCATGGATAATCATCCTTTCCTGACGGTGGCACCCCCTATGGAACTTCACCCTTCTCGATCTCATCGACACCCACGAGCTCTGCCATGGCTATCACAAAAGCTTGGATGCGTTCTCCAAGATCCTCGGCAGTCACCCTGGCCCAACCAGTGGCCTTAGAATGGGCAAGTTCCATTCCAACGGCAGGAACCGAGCCAAGCTTGATGACTGGTTCGGATCCCCCGCCCTAGATCAGCTCGAGGAGCTCACTTTTGATTATGGGCATATGCACTTGCTGCCAACGTCCGCACTCCGCCTCGCGCCCACGCTGCGCGTCGCCAAGTTCAGGAACTTCCACCCCCCTTAATGACACACCCGCTCTTATTCTACCATGATTGAAGCACCTCGAGCTCGTCGCCTTCTGCCTCTCAAACGGTGACATGGAGCATCTGCTCCATGGCTGTACTACACTCGAGTACCTTCGTCTTCAGGCGATCAATGGGTTGAGTACATTCCACATCACCTCCATGACTCTCCGGACTATTTATGTGTGTTTCTGGTTCGACAGGAAGACATCACAAGATTTGTACCACGGTATGGACGTTGAGGACACAGCTGCACTTGAGAGATTACTTGTACTTTGATCAAGTAGGTCCAACAAGAATCAATGTCATTTCTGCGCCGAAATTGACAGTGTTGGGATACTCCTCTGACAAATACTCCAAACTTGTTATTGGATCCACACCCGTTCATGTACAACAGCCGCCTTCTACCTCTCCTTCTACAAATTAACATTATTCTGACAAGCCTGACCGCGAAACTGCCCACAGTGAAGGTCTTGGCACTAGAATCTATTGGCCCCAACCTGGAGCAAGTTGTCACTTTCCTGATATGCTTTCCATGCCTGGAGAAGCTATATATCGAGGTGATGTTCCTTTCCTATTAAATGTTAACCATAAGGGAGTTCAATTTGTGACACCTTGTTCCAAGTTTACAATGACAATGTACTACGATTTCTGAAGGATTCATTGGACGATTTCGGTACATACATGTCTCATTTTCCAAGTTTACAATGACAATGCTTGATCCATATGGTTATAATCCATATGCATTTCTCCTTTGGATTCATCTGTACTAGTTTTCTTAGGGAACTTTTCATCCACTCCAACATCCTGTGAACATCGAAGATGGCATGTTAATGTCCATGTTATTCATGTCAGATCGAAGATGGCATGTTTGTGCATTTTAAAAATCCTGCAAACCAAATAGTCTTGTAGTAGTGTTCAAAACTGCATCTAGGCACTAACACGTTTTCTTCTTTTGCAGATAAGATTAGGTCCAGCGGTGGATAATGTGATACAATATAACAATCACGTCGAATGCCTAGATCTGCATCTCTCAAAAATTACTTTGAACTCATACCGAGGGACCTTACCGGAGATATATTCGCCAGGTTCTTTGTTGTCAGAGCAAGGGTGCTGAAGGTAATGAGGTTTGCCCTACATTTATTTCGGAGAAATGAATGGTTTGTTGATCAGCGCCGGTGCCTGCGGCAGAATGGAATAGGCTCCAAAAATGCTGAATTTCATTTTGGAACTTCAGATGATAGAGTAATCGGAAACCCCATACATGACTTCTTAGTGGATGACCCCTTTGCAAAAGTTGTGAGGTTTCGAAACCAGACTTAGAAGTGGTAATATTAGTTTGAACCTCTCTGATTTCCATGTTCAGCGGATCAGCGCGAGCGTTTGCAGCTGATGAGCTGAATTTCATTTCTAATATCAGTTTGATCCTTGTAATCTTCGAATTTGAGCCATATAACTCTGGAATTTGAACCTTGTAATATTTCGAGACTTTGTGGTACAATTGTTGAAATGGCATCGCATGAGACTCATATATTGGTAGCACTATTTTGACCTTAATATGCAATGGTCTTAGATTTGATTTTATTAACCATTCTCGAATTTGTTTACCTTGTTGATCTCACATCACGCGACCTGTATAGATAACTCGACTGCATTCTTGGACATTATTGCACACAGTTGGATTCTTCCACCATGTGCCCTGTAGAGCACATAATTAATTATCGCACTCGAGTGTCCATCATCACCCTTCTGTGTTACTATGACCTCATCATCCATGGGTAAATTTACGACCGAAGTCATTACACACACTATGTTTTTACAAAGCATTTTGCCAATAAACACCCATGATTTGTCCCTCTTCTAGCCGACGCGTGGCAAACCAAGCCGGGTGGGAAGCTTGCGCGGTAGCGCAGGAACAGGCTCACGGACGATACATTTGGCGCCTCTTCGAGCCCACGCATGGTCAAACTGCGGTGCGGTGTTGTCAAGCATGTACTGGAATCCTCACTTCGGTGCGGTGTTGTCAATCGTGCACTGGAATCCTCCGCTATGAACACCGTGACAGGACGTGATGATTACAGGCCGTCTGGACGCCATTTGTTACAACGGCTATTTACCCCTTATGTCTCTTCAACCTTTCGATCGCGCCCCACCATTGCAACAAGCAAACCCACCATGACAAATTCTTTGAGAGTATCCTGCGCGGCTCCAATAGCGCTGAGCGGCTGCTGACGACGAGCAACACTTCACCATGCATGCCGTGGTGGACACCCACCGAAGGATCACGGAGTTCTCGGTGGTGTTCAACAACAACGCAGTGTGGGTGGAGCACTCCATCTACATCATGGAGCTGTTGCTTGCCGACGAGAAGTACAAGGTGGTCGGGTTTGACCTCGAGCACACCCGCGCTCATGCCGGGTCTCGTCACATGATCACCGTTTCCCAGATGTGTGTGCCCCACCACGTCCTCGTCTACCACTACTGCTTGGCCACAAGGCCTTGCGAGCGTTTCGCCAGGTTTGTCAATAGCCCCCACTACATGTTCGCTACGGTCGACATCACAAACGATGTCAAGGTGCTCAAGAATTCGGGCATCGCCTGCTAGAATCTTGTCGACATCCAGGGCCAATACAAGATCTAGGGCAGCAAGGAGCATGAGAAGGACTCACTGGTTCACCTCACCGAGGCCATCATCGACCCCTACTACAGAGACATGAAGGATTCCTTCAACAAGGACAAGCGTGCCTGGCACTCGGCCTCAATGGAGAAACTCAAGAAAGCTGACGTCGTGTACGCGACCAAAGAGGAGTACACGTGCTACGACATGTACAGGCAGATCGTTGACATGAGGAAGTGCCTCCTTCCCTAAAACGGCCAAGGATCCAGCCGGAAGCAGAGCAATGGCAAGCGTCATAGGAACAAGAAGTAGATGATTAGATCCTTGTTTCTCCTAGATTAGTATGCATGTAATTTCTTACTTTGGTGTGTGCAAATGTTATCTGTGTAGTCACTTATGTAATTGTATGCTTAATTTGGTTATGCAATGCTGTCTTTGTAAGTATATATGTTGATGCTCTGTAGACAGAGCAAATCAGACCGCACACAGACTAAACAAGGGAACCCGTCGTGATGATTTCTCACTGACAATTGTATACTAGCAATCGTTTGCTCACAACACACACAGCTTGTTAGCAAGAATTGTCGGTGTTGTTATCGGTCTTCCCACACATTTCTGATTACAGACCTATTTGCCGCGTATCACACACATCTTGTTATATTGAACCGTTTATGTTCTCTTGTCTCAACACAAACAGTTCATCCGAGTGACATGCTATACATCGCACACACCTTGATCTGGTTGACCATTTCTTTTGTGTTTCCTAATCACAAAAAGTTCATTCGAGTGAACTGTATGCTGTGTATAGCACACACCTTCATCTGGCTGCCCATTTCTTTTGTTCCTCCTCATCGCAAACAGTTAATAGAACTGAACCGTATGCCCTGCATCGCACACGCAACTAAAATCTGAACCGTGTTTGATGCATCCATCATCGCAAACGTTTTGCACATTTTTGACGATTTTGTTACACCACCATTTGCGATTATTGCATCGCACACACTTTCCCGAAGGGTCTCTGATCGTAGTGTCGCGTTAACAACATCCCGCAGTAGTGAATCTTCAATAAATTTTACCAGTTATACTTTTCCTTATGTGATGTCATTACTTACCATAAGATTAGAATATGATCTTTTTCATTTATTTTCCTTTCTTTTTATTGAAACATATGAGTAAAGGAACAAAACTCAAACTACTCTTTATTATATATCTCGCACATGATTACATAGATAGATAGATCACTAAGCAAGCACTCGAAAATAGATTGAACTAGACTCTTATTCAACTATATCATAGGATAACTAAAGATCGAACTAAAATAGATAAAGGCAAAGATAGTGGTGGTGATATGATACGGGGGCACCTCCCCCAAGCTTGGCACAAGCCAAGGGGAGTGCCCATAGCATGTACTAAAGTGTCGTTTGTTTGGGAAGATGATGATGGTGGTGGTGAGATGAGGTAGTAGTGAGCTTATCCTCCGCCTTCCATGGCAGCAGTTCACCATCATAAGAAGAAGGTTGAGTCTTACGAGTCCTGCAGCTGGCAGCTAAACTCATACCTTTAAATCTCGCCTAATAATCAAAGACTTCATTTCGGAGATCATAGATTTGGCTTTACCGAAAATTAATTTGCTCGTTGATGGTGAAGACGATGTCCTTCATGGAACGGCCATAAACCTTGTGATCCTGAACTCCGTAATCATAAGGTGATTTGCACTGAGCCCATGTTCCACCATCCCCTTGCACTTGAAGACTTTGTGGGCCCTTGATAGTACGGATGTGGAGCACCCCCTCACACTTCTCAATGGCTTGAGGGTGATGCATATCACCTCCTGCAAATACGGGTTGATGACATTCTCGAAGAACTTGTCCTTGGAAGAGCTCGAAACGACCATGCGATCTAGATCTGTCTGAAAACAACAAGAAAGAAGAAAACAATATTTCCCCTTGATACGACAGTCGATACATTCAAGGGGTATATAAAGATTTTTATCTTCGAAAACAAGAAAATGTGAGGAAAACGGAGTCGGGAAGGTTCCCGAGGTGGGCACAACCCACCTAGGCGCGCCAGGTAAGGCAGGCGCGCCTTGGTGTCTTGTTCCCTCCTCCGTTGCCTTCCTGGTTGTTTCTTATTTTCCTAATTTTTGTAATATTCCAAAACTGACAAAAAATATTTTTGCGGATATTTTGGAGTTCCTTTAATTATCGTATTGCATACCTCCTCCTTTTTAGGATTCTGGAGTGTTCCAGAAGGTTTTTTTTATGTGCTCCTCTGGTGTCATGGTTTGAATATTATTCCTTTCAACATTAATAGGCATACCTGAGATATAGTGTTTAATTCTTTGCCCATTAACCACCTTTGGGTTAGTACCTTCGGCATTATTTATCTTGATAGCTCCAAAGAGATAAACCTCCTTGATAATATATGGTCCTTCCCATTTAGATAGAAGTTTTCCTGCAAAGAATCTAAAACAAGAATTGTACAAAAGAACATATTCTCCAACTTTGAATTCCCGCTTTTAGATTCTTTTGTCATGCCATCTTTTAACTTTTTCATTAAATAATTTGGCATTTTCATAAGCTTGGGTTGTCCATTCATCTAATGAGCTAATATCAAATAACCTATTTTCACCGGCAAGTTTGAAATCATAGTTGAGTTCTTTAATTGCCCAATAAGCTTTATGTTCTAACTCTAGAGGCAAATGACAAGCTTTTCCGTAAACCATTTTATAGGGAGACATACCAATAGGATTTTATATGCTATTCTGTAGGCCCAAAGTGCATCATCCAATTTCTTAGACCAATTCTTTCATGACCTATTAACAGTTTTTTTGTAATATTAGTTTTATTTCTCTATGCTAAGTTCAACTTGACCACTAGATTGAGGATGATAGGGTGATGCAATTCTATGGTTAACATCATATTTAACAAGCATTTTATGGAAAGCACCATAAATAAAGTGTGAACCACCATCAGTCATTAAATATCTGGGGACTCCAAACCATGGGAAAATGACTTCTTTAAGCATTTTAATGGAAGTGTTATGATTAGCACTACTAGTTGGAATAGGTTCTACCCTTAGTAACATAATCAACAACAACCAAAATATGTGTATACCCATTAGAGGAAGGAAAAGACTGCACATAATCAAAACCCCAAATATCAAATGGTTAAACAACACACTACTAGGGAAAAGCCTAGTAGCACTGCGGGTTCTAGGTATATCAGTAGCGCAGGACCCGGCGCTACTAATAAGGCGCTACAGCTAACCCATAGCAGTAGCGCGTGCACGCCCGCGCTACTGCTATACAAGTGTAGCAGCGGCGTTCTTCCTGGAAGCTCGCCACTGCTAATAGCTCTAGCACGCTTCTCCTGTGCGTGCTACTGCTACTATCGCGCTGGTGCTAACTTTTCTCCACTCGCTACTACTAATTTTAGTAGTTTTTGAATTTTTTCTGCATATTTGTTTTGTATTTGAACAAGGTTTTCACAAGAATCTTTAGCACATACAAATGTCATCATGATACACATACAAATGGCTGCGAGACCACAAATGTAATCATAGCATATACTTACAAATTGTTCATCATAATCATCATCGAACACAAAGTGGTATCTTGTCATCATCTTGAAAATAGCTATACATGCAAGTCTCGAATACTTGCAACTACAACGTCATCCATCTAAACAAAGGTATACACGAGAAGAGCTATCACTATGAGTGAGAGTGGAACTATGCAGTACATGAGGTGGCGGTTACGAGTCCTCTCTCGCGCTACCATGAACCTCAAGTAACTAGCTTCTCCTCTGGCGCTCGAGAACCCATTCACTTGAGCCTGACACTCAGGCCACTCGTTGTACACCAGCGGAACCTTCCCTTTGTACACGACATAGCACTGCCATCTCGCCATCAAGAATCTAGGTACCTGTTAGAGATGCATCTTCATCAAGAGGATGTACAATCATATGCAACAAAATATACTAGAGCAACACAAAAAAGAAAGGGTTAGCAACTAGAGGCAACATATAGTACGCAAACTAATTAACTAGAGGTATGCAGGTCATCGTATCCAAACTAACAAAACAGCATTATGCAAGTTCGGCAGGGACCATGGACATCACAAAGTTTCATCGCTACAGAAAGTATACAAGTTCAACCGACACATATCATCATCATCGGCATCGTAAATCACTAGAAGTTCCATCCTTCCATATCATCGAGGATGGACCCTAGCATCTTGAACGGCGTGAGGTCATGACGTTGCATGCCTATGCGATTTCGGATGTCACCTCGCGATACAGGGCCATGGTGGAACATCCCCTTCTCATCGACGACTTCTTTCATGATGATCGTCGCAATGTCCCTTTGGATGCGAAAGAAGTCATCTCTTCTGAGTATATAATCCGCTTGTCCATGAGATTCTACCCACTTGTGGATATGATCATCGTTTCTGCCTGTCATGCGAAGCTTTTGGTGATCCGTGCTAAACTCAATCATGAAATGGAGGATGTAGAATCCATCTTTCTTGCTTGGTTTTGGGACTTGGATATAGCAGAAGTTAGTTTTATGCGCGAAACCCATCTTATTGTTCCTTTGTTTCCTGATCTGCATGTGGCCACCTCTAATGTTGATGCCTTGGACAGCATCATCTAGAATATTCATTATGTGGGTGTAGTCCTTCTTCTCGTAGTCTCTGGAAGGGTTGAAATACACGGCGTGGGAGACTCGCGGGTAAAGAACGATAAGGACGGCGCGCCCGTTGCTGCGGGGAAAACACACCTCAAATTATTCTCCATACGAGCGAGAAGGAATGATTGAAATGTACGAAAGGGTTGTCCGGAATTGACTTACTTTGGATGATAAGGAAGGAGGAGGATTTCCTGGTCCTTATTCTGTACCTGAAGTTTTGGAGGTAGTCCCTAGCAGTTCACACTCAAAGTTGCGGGGACCAAGAATGACTCGTGCATGTAGTATGGATCTTCCACACAGATTTGCGAGACTTCTTCTCTCTTCATGACGGATCCCATATGTAGCGCAAAAAGGCGGACGATTGTATAATCGAGCCGCCTTGTCAGAAAAATCTCAAAGATATGGTCAAACCGCAGGAAGAACACCTCCGTGGGCCGTGTGTCGACGTAACACTTCCCCTTAGGCACATGAGCCACATATGTTGGATATCGTGGATCCTTCGAGGCTAGTAGGCTTTTCTAAGTCGACATCACATGGTTGTGCAGTCTCCTGAGATCCCCTGATAGTGCCTCCAACAGTTTCAGCGGTAGCATTGGCTTGCCCGTGATATGGAACATGGCCGCACCTTTCACGGGTACACGCTCTTCATAATTCATCGTCTGACTGCTATGTGCTCTGGCTTGTTTGGAGGCAGTTATCTTCCCCGGTCTCTTCCTCTCCTTTTTCTTGGGCACACCTTCGAGACCCTTCCTTAACCCCTGCCCCAGTTTTGCCGAGCTAAGCACTGTATGACCCCCGGCTAGTTGAGCCTGTGATGAGGAGGCATCTTCAGGCGTGTCTTGTGAGGATTTCATGAAGAGAGACTTCTTGCAATCCCTGCTACGACCTTTCTGCCCGGGCAGATCTTCCATATCCTCATTAGCATGCTGATAGCCCGATTCGTCATATGGTTGATTCATCATATCTATGTCACAATCATACGCGTTTGTATTGAGGAAAGCCATTGGGTCAACCTCCGTCTCATCATCCATTCTCTATTCCGCAGGACCGATTACATCATCCAGTACTATTGCAGCCCCTTCATCATGTCGTCCACCGCTCTCACCCGGCACTACAGGAGCTGGTAATTGTGTAGGCGGTGTGGTGGTCTCCCCACATGCTTGTTGATGTGTGGTTATTGGTGTAGTCTCGGTCGGCTCTAGACGAATAAGATTCTACGGCCATAGCAGCACCCAACCCTTGCAGCTTCCAATCCGCGGCGGGGTCTCGTCGTCCTCTCCCGCATGCTGTCCTAGAGGAGGAAAATCCTCATGCCCCGACTTCACAATGGACAAGTTAACCCTTAAGTGCCCAGTGGGGATCGGTTGGTTGTGGAATGTGGGTTTCAAGGGGTTCATTATCACCCCCTTTCCCACGTCCACCTTCTGGCCTTTGATCAAGTAGAGTATGGTGCACGGGGTTTCTTCGGCCTACAAACACATGTCTGTAGCGTAAAACATCCGAAAGGCAATGACAATGGAATATTCTCTCTCTCTCTCTCTCTCTCTCTATATATATATATATATATATATATATATATATATATATATATATATATATATATATGTTGGTGCGACATGCAATTACCGTGAGGGCGTCGAGCTCAGCCAAAGACGAAGGCCCACCTTGCGCACCACAGACTAAGGACGGGCTGCTATGAGTGGGAGTGAGTGCGAGAGGAGGCCCGGTTGCGTGAGCAAGTGATTGTGCTATGGTGTTGATGTTCACGGAGTTGCTCCCGACGAAACTGGGCAACGGGAAATCATGTACCGTCTTTTCTGGATTTTCCTTCGTCCAGTTGATGATAGCTGGAACCAAGTTAGTAGCGAAATCATTTCTGCAGGCAGTTATAGCTGCATTGACTGCCAGCTGTAGCAACTCATTTTTCTCCTCGGCTGTTTTTTTGCGTCCTCAGGTATTTTTTTCTCGACCGCAAGCTTCACCTTCTCGTTGATGTCCGCCTGGCTAAACTTCTTTTTCTGCTTCTTGGCCTACGGGCCCTCTTTGTAAAACACCTTCCACATGGCACCGTTTCCAGCGTCGTGCACACGACCATATTGCGGTCGGTGGCCCAAAGGGAGTCCCTTAAGTTTGTTCAAGGCCCGGTTGAGAGGGGTGTCTCACTTGGGCCTCATCGGAGAAGTAGGGCTTTCGGCTGCAAGCTGGTGTTGCTTCTCCTGCAGAAGGAGCGTGAACCATTTAGGAATGTGTAGTCGACTAGATCTAGAGGTAAATGTAAGGTGGTAAAAGAATAATTACCAGTAGTCTGATCAATTTCCTTGTGATCTGGTCTGTGTAAAAAACCTTCTTTTCCTTGTCCCACTTGTAGCGGGCCCTGATGAAGTCATGCTCCAAGGGGTTGGTGAACTTCACGAAGGGGTCTGGGAGACACGCGGCTTCATGTTCTGCGTCCTCCTTATCCCATATGGGCCTTTTACCGAGGTAGCCACAGCTTCCGAGGCGATGCTTCCCTGTGTTCCTTTGTTGAAGGCTCTTGAATTTCACAGCCTTAGCTTTGGCTGCCTCGGTAGCGCAAGTGTCCTTGAACTTTTGGAACTCCTCTTCCGTAAGTGTTGGATTATTCTCCAGATTCTTGGACAGGGGTTCCTCAGCCTCAATACCTCTTTTCACCCTCCCTTTCCGTGAGGCCAAATCATTGCTGAACATGCCCATGGCGTGATTCTTAATCTTTTTCATCTTCAGATCATCCCACGGTTGTTCTATGTTATCATACCGATCGGGGAACTTGAACTCTTGTGCAACTTCGTCAGGAGCAACTACGTCAAATGTTCTTTACTCCTTAAGTCATCGTCATTGATGCTCATGCATTCCCGTAGGATGCATCCTACTTGGTTCCCATAACACTTGCGAGGTTCTTCTGGCTCTAAGGCTCAAACTTGCCAGGTGCCATCTTTGTGATCACCAGTCGTCCAATCCCTAGTTTGTTAGATTTTCGTATCCTCTGTTTCTTCTGCTTTTTCTTTTCAGTAGCGACATCAGTGCCAGTACCTTCCCCGCTGGTATCTTTCTCGCCGGTACCTTCCCCGCCGGTGTCGGCGCCGCCGTCGGTGCCGGTGCCGTCGGTGTCGATGTCGGCATCAGTACCATCATCGAGGCCGACCTGCAAACCTTTACTTTGCAATTGCTTAGCAGTAAAATAGTCGAGGTACTCTTGTTCACCCTCATAATCCATGTCGTCTGCATCTTGGATAGAAGGCCCAGTTTCTTCGTTGTTCGACATGTTTCCTATGATTAAGACTCCTCGTTTAATTCTAAAACTATGAAAAAAAATTAGAAATGACATAAAAACGAAATATGTGTTTGCCTGAATGTCGTTTCCCCGCAACTCCCAGCATTCGATATGCCTACTTTCTAGCACAAATCATGCCAAAATTCACAAAAATTTCGGCATGACCTTTGCTAAAAATGGACATATCGAGTGCCTGAAATTCACCGGAACGGAAATGAATCAACATTCTGGCGTAACATAGGCCACTCAGATCATTTACCCTGCACATAATCATCATGTTCAAATGACATGCCCAAATTCCAAATATGACATGTCCAAAACATCACATGTCCACATATCACATGTCCACTTCAAATTTGCATATAAAAGGAAGAAAAATATATAACTTGAAGAAAAAACCTAGCTAAATTCATAACTGAATATATAACCTAATTAACTATCTGCCCTAACTAAAACCTAAGTAAATTAACGAATGAACCCTAGATACCAGAGACAGGAGGTGCGGTGGGGGGCTTACACAGGGTGCAGGCCCGATGATGGCAGACGTTGGGAGGGGTCGGGGTCGAGCGCCGGGGCCGGAGCCGGGATCGTGGTCGGGGCTGGTGCCGTGGGCGAGCGCCGTGGCCGGAGCCGGGGTCGGGGCCGGGGCCGAAGCCGGCACCGGGGTCAGGGTCGGAGTCGGGGGTGAGCACATGGTCGCGGCGAGCGCAGGGCGCGGTGAGGGCAGCTACGCGGCGAGGGCAGGGCTCCGGCGGTGCGATGGGGGAAGAGAGAGTGTGGGGATTTGGGGGAAAAGAGACGGGACGTAGAACGGAGTGGGGATTTTGGGGGTTAAGTGGGAATAGTAGTAGCGCTTTTAGGAGAAACGCGCTATAGCTACTCCAGGTAGCTATAGCGGTTTTTGTAGAAAGCGCTACTGCTATCTTGACTAGTTGTAGCTCTTTTCTCACAAAAACGCTGCTGCTATAACCAGTACCTATATAACAGTTTTCCTATTTGTTTCCTTCTATTTTCTTTTCCTTTATTTTCTCTCACTTTTCTTTTCCTTTTTTCTGAGAACAGTGAATGAAGGAAAGGCGATATATATTGCATCATTTGACGGTTAAGTATGTATACAGAATAGGAATATATATATTACACCATTGGACCCATGCATAATAATGGCTAAGTAGGTATACAAAATAGGAACATATATATTACATCATTTGACCGATAACATATGGTTCCTCAGCGTTGACGTTTTTGTTTTTTAGTCAGCTTCTTTCCCTTCTTGGTCGTTGAAGAATAATTGAGCCCCTCATTGTGGCTTTGCCTTTTCCATGGAGTACGATTTTTCTTAGGTAATGTAGTATTGATTCTTCTTTTGACGTATACTTCATCATCGTCCCCATCTTCCCTCATTGGGTTGCCGTACTGATCGTAGTCCTCCTCGTTGGCGACTCCATCCATTCCAATGATGTTCCTTTTGCCTCTCCTCACGACAACACGACTGGGATTGCGTGGGTCGGTTATGAAGAAGCATCGTGTCATGTGCTTAGCGTGTACCCATGGCTTGTTTTTTGTGATAGCGTTCACGGTAGCGCTCTTAGCGTCGGGTATAGTCATGGTAGTGAAATTCCAGTTTTCTCTTTCGATATTCTTAGAACTTCTGACACGGAACATCGTCGCGTTGTGCAGTCTAGAGTAGTCAAGCTCCCAGATCTCCTCGACCCTTCCATAAAATCTTTCAGTTGCACCATTGTAGCTGCCGGTCATGCATTCCGTCGTCACCCTTGAGTTCTGATCATCACTGTCCATATCTTTGGCCTCCGTGTAGAACGTGTATCCGTTGATATCGTATGCCTGATAGGTTACGAGGTTGGGCGAGGGGCCATGTGCTAAGGTGTATATGAGCAATCCATCCTTAGAGCCCTCCTCTGGGGGATTAGCAATAATATGCTCTTTGAACCAATGCAGGAAAGTGGAGTTGTGCTCTCTAGTAACTTCGGCGTCCGTCGGTCACGATACTTCTTTGCGATAATTTCTTTCTACAGTGCCACGAAAGTATCTACCTCATCTAGGTGTTGTAGCACTACCAAGTTTGCTCTGTCAAAGTCGTTGCGTCGATCTGAGTATGCCACGTGCAGTTCCCTATGACCGTTGTAGTGACCTTCTCCTTCGAGCCTCCCATCGTGCTTGTTAACGGGCAAACCAACACTAACACCAGGCGGCTGGTCTGCGCCATATAGAAAATTCTCGCAGAAAGACATGCACTCTTGTGTCACATAGCCCTGGACGATGATTCCATCTGGACAGGACATGTTACGAATGAATCCTTTGATGATCCCATTCATCCTCTCAAATGACATCATGTTGTGCAGGAATGATGGCCCCATGTCTATTATGTCATCCATAATATGGACACACAGATGCACCATCATGTCAAAGAACGTGGGCGGGAAGTACATCTCAAGCTCATTCAGTATCACAATGATCTCTTCCTGTAGCCTTCGGAGCTGCTTCACACTAATCGACTTTCGAGAGATGACGTCAAAAAAGTTGCAGAGACCGATAAGCATGTCACGGACGTGCTTGTCCATTACCCCACTAAGGGCAACAGGTAGTATCTGCGTCATCATCACATGACAGTCATGGGACTTCATCCCGCTGAACCTTTTCTTGTTCGTGTCTAGATATCTACTTATCTTGCCACAGTAATCGGAACTAACTTTGACTCCGGTAAGGCACTTAAAGAATAGATCAATCTCAGCCTGACTTAAGGTGAAGCAAGAAGGGGGGCAATAATCCTCTTTCTTTATTTTCTTGCCCTTCTTCTCCCGCGCCTCTGTCTCCGTCTCTGTCTCGTCTGACTTTTTACGGGGCGGCATGTGCAGATCTTCCCTGATTTTCAAATCTTGCAAGTCTTTTCTTGCCTTCGGCCCATCCTTGGTCTTATCTGGAATGTTCATCAGTGTCGCGAGCAAGCTCTCAAGGACATTCTTACAGATATGCATTTGATCAAGGCAATGAGGTGTATCAAGTTTCCGCCAGTACTCCAGGTCTCAGAACACAGACCTTGTCTTCCATACCTTCAGCAACGCCTCTGGCACCTTTTTCATCGAATTTCCCGGCGCGGGGCACTACTTCTAGTTTTTTAACAGCTCATCAATTTTGGCGCAGCTCCGCTTACGTGGAGGTCCTCGATGCTCAGTGTGACCATTGAATAGATCTCCACGGTTTCTCCACGGGTCATCCTATTCGAGCCATCTTCGATGCCCCATGTACACGATTTTCCCAGACACGCCATCTTTCCTTGATGTTAGCTGCTGAGACGTCATATCATCCATGCACCGCGTGCATCCGCAATATCCATGGCACACCTAGCCTGCAACATATCCGTAACCGAGATAGTCGTGCACCGTCGTGATCAGCGCGACTCTCATGTAGAAATACTCACCTTTGCTGGTGTCCCATGTCTTGTCCGGTGTTTTCCATAACGTGTCTAACTCCTCTTGAAGTAGCCCCAGATACAAATTAATATTATTTCCTGGTTGTTTCGGCCCTTGAATCAACATGCTCATGTGAATGTACTTCGACTTCATACACAACCAGGGGGGAGGTTGTACATCCATACAAACACGGGCCATGTGCTATGGTTGGTGTTCTGGTTGCCGAACGGATTCATGCCATCGGTACACGCGCCAAGCACGATGTTCATTGCATCGAAATACTGATAGAAGTTGTTCAACGCTCTCCACTGGCTTCCATCCTTGATGTGTCTCAGCTTCGGATCATCTCCATCGTCGGGCTTCTTCCTCTCCGTATGTCAGCGCATTAGCTTTGCTTCCTTGGGATCTACGAAATACCGCTGGAGATGGGGAGTGGTCGGTAGGTACCATACAACTTTCTGGGGACATTTCTTCCCGTCCTTCTTGTATTGAGAAGCATTGCACACCAGACAACTTGTTTTTTCTGCGTGCTCCTTCCGATAAATTATGCAATCGTTGATGCATGCATGGTATCTAACGTACGGCAGATCAAGAGGGCACACGATCTTCTTGGCCTCATCAACACTAGTAGGACATAGAATCCCCGCGGGAAGAACATCCTTTAGGTACTTGAGATGCTCATCGAGGCTAGTGTTGGTCCATTTGTTTTTAGCCTTCATCTTCAGGAGTTGGAGCCTGAGACTCAAGCGGGTCACCTCAGGATTGCAACCATCATACAATGGAGTGTTCAAGTCTACCACCAGTTGCTCTAGCTTAGCCTCCTCTCTAGAAGCAGCTCCCTCAGTACTCATCTCCTTATGAAGCAATACTTGAACATGAGGGTCCCGAACGATTGAACTTACTACCGACGAACTCTGTTGTGTGGAGTCCATGTTCTCTCCGCCGCCATGTCCGACCCCTTCTCCGCCGCCATGTCCGGCCTCTTCCCCGCCGCCATTATCGATCATCTCTTCGTCTTGCCCCGTGTCGTCATTGCCTGCCCCTTCGGCGTCCTCAACATCGTCATCCTCATCTTCAATTATCCACCAAGTATAGCCATCCATGAAACTAGTCATGAGCAGGTGCCCTTCGACACGACCATCGTCATAGGGGTCGAGCCAAACTATTCCTTTGCATTTTCGACATGGACATAAAACCTGCATCCGGTTATTTTCTTTCATGTCCTGCACAGCCGCCCGCAACCACCTGTCCACCATCGTTCCACTAACCATCGTGAACGTCTGCACGGTAATAGTAAAAAAACTGATTATAAAAATGTGTGCATGCATCAAAGTCATCAATTTTTTTGGCATGACCTTCCCTAAAAATAGGACATATATAGATCTAGAGTTTGCCCAGAATCCGCCGAAACAGAAATCAATCGACATTTCGGCAAAACATAAGCATCTCAAAAGCACAATTTGGCGTCAACTCATGCCACACACACAATTTCCATCATATCGTCCAATTATCATATCACACACACAAACATATTTCCATTTTGCAAAAGCATTAAATTTTAATCACCTCTATCCCGAGATCGAGCACACGGTGGAGATGATGATGTAGAGAGATCCAAAGTGCACAAAGCTCTCCTTGACAAAGATAGATCTAGTTAGGGGCAAATAGGTCACTTAACTAAATGCTACATCTTCCTAGCTAGCTAATTTGGGAGGCGATAACTTCAACTAGTGGATGGGGAAGGAAAAAGAGAAAGGAGATGCATTAATGGAGGTGGTGTACACTACTAGGGAAAAGGCTAGCAGCAGCGCGGGTTTTAGGTGTATTAGTAGCGCGGGGACAGGCGCTACTAATAAGGCGCTACAGCTAACACATAGCAGTAGCGCGTGCTCACCGGCGCTACTGCTACACAAATGTAGCAGCAGCGCGGTTTGTGGGAGCTCGCTACTGCTAGTAGCTCTAGCGCGCTTTGCCTGGACGCGCTACTGCTATCGCGACGCTGCTGCTAACTTTTATACACTCGCTACTGCTAATTTAAGTAGTTTTTTTTCGGCATATTTGTTTTGTATTTGAACAGGCTTTATAGAAGAATCTTTAGCACATAGAAATGTCATCATGATACACATACAAATGCCTGCGAGACCACAAATGTAATCATAGCATATACATACAAATAGTCTCATCATAATCATCATCCAACACAAAGTGATATCTTGTCATCATCTCGAAAATAGCGATACATGCAAGTCTCGAATACTTGCAACTACAACAATGTCATCCATCTAAACAAAGGTATATGCAAGAAGTGCTATCACTATGAGTGAGAGTGGAACTATGCAGTACATGAGGTGGCAGTTACGAGTCCTCTCTCGCGCTAGCATGAACCTCAAGTAACTAGCTTCTCCTTCTTGTCTGCTTTTGAAGCCTTTATGGCTGGCGCCCATGAACCCATTCACTTGCACCTGACACGCATATCACTTGTTGTACACCCCCGGAGCCTTCCCTTTGTACACGACATAGCAATTCCATCTCGCCATCAAGAAACTAAGTACCTGTTAGAGATGCATGTTCATGAAGAGGATGTACAATCATATATATTCAACAAAATATACAAGAGCAACACCGAAAAAGAAAGGGTTAGCAACTAGACGCAACATACAGTATGCAAATTAATTAACTAGAGGTACGCAGGTCATCGTGCGCAAACTAACAAAGTAGTGTTACGCAAGTTCGGCAGGGACCGTGGACATCACAAAGTTTCATCGCTACAAAAAGTATACAAGTTCAACCGACACATATCATCATCATCGGCATCATAAATCACTAGAAATTCCATCATTCCATATCATCGAGGATGAACCCTAGCTTCTTGAACGGCGTGAGGTCTAGACGTTGCATGCCTATGCGAATTCGGACGTCAGCTCGCGATATAGGGCCGTGGTGGAACATCCCCTTCTCATCGGCGACTTCTTTCATGATGATCGTCGCAATGTTGCTTTGGATCGAAACAAGTCATCTCTAAGTTTATAATCTGCTTCTCCATGAGATTCTAGCCACTTGTGGATATGATCATCATTTCTGCTTCTCATGCGAAGCTTTTGGTGATTCGTGTTGAACTGAATCATGAGATGGACAGATGTAGAATCCATCCTTCTTGCTTGGTTTTGGGACATGGATGTAGGAGAAGTTAGTTTTATGCGCGAAACCCATCTTCTTGTTCCTTTGTTTCCTGATCTGCACGTGGCCACCTCTAAAGCTGAAGCCTTGGAGAGTATCATCTAGAATATTCATTATGTGGGTGTAGTATTTTTTCTCGTAGTCTCTGGAAGGGTCAAAATACACGGCGTGGGAGACTTGCGGGTAAAGAACGATAAGGACGGCGCGCCCGTTGCTGCGGGGAAAAGAAACCTCAAATTATTCCCCATATGAGAGAGAAGGAATGATTGAAATATACGAAAGGGTTGTCCGGAAATGACTAACTTTGGATGATAAGGCACGAGGGCAATTTCCCGGTCCTTATTCTGTACCATCATGTTTTGGGGGTACTCCCAAGCAGTTTCACGCTCAAAGTCGCCGAGACTCAAGAAATACTCGTGCATGTAGTACGGATCCGCTACACAGATTTGCGAGGGTTCTTCACTCTTCATGAAGGAGCTCATATGTAGCGCAAAAAGGCGGACGATAGTAAAATCAAGCTGCCTTGTTAGAAACATCTCAAAGATATGGTCAAATCGCAGGAAGAACACCTCCGCGAGTCGTGTGTCGACGTAGCACTTCCCCTCAGGCACACGAGCTGCGTATGTCAGATATCCTGGATCCTTTGAGGCTAGTAGGCTTTTCTCAGTCGACAGCACATGGTCGTGCAATCTCCTGAGATCCCCTGATAGTGCCTCCAGCGGTTTCGGCGGTAGCATCGGCTCGCCCGTGAGATGGAACATGACCGCACCTTTCACGGGTACATGCTCTTCAGAATGCATCGTCTGGCTGCTATGTGCTCTGGCTTGTTTGGAGGCAGTTACCATCCACTAGTAGAAAAACACCTAATAGACCCGGTTCGTAAGGGCCTTTAGTCCCGGTTCATGAAACGGGACTAATGGGCCGTTACTAATACCTCCACCCATTAGTCCCGGTTCAAACCAGAACCGGGACCAATGTGCCTCCACGTGGCCCTGTGCGCCGAGCCCAGCCAGGTGGCCTTTGGTCCCGGTTGGTGGCTCCAACCGGGACCAAAAGGCATCCACGCGTCAGCATTCCATTGGCTGGGGTTTTTGTTTTTTTTTTGAAAGGAGGGGAGGTTGGGGGTTTTGGGGGGTTAATTTAGGTGTTTCATATATTGTGTTAGCTAGCTAATTAATAGAGAGAAGTGTCCTCTCTTATGTCCGTGCTTGGTCGACGCTACGTACTATATATACATAAGTGATCGAGAGAACCATTCAGTACAGAAGTTCGTCATGCATACCGAGAGAAGTGATCGATCGACCTCTCCTTCTCCGAGAGATTGGTTGAACAACAAGTTTTCGTATCATGTATCCGACGCTACTGGCTACATACATGTACAATATGTATAAGATCTCTTAATTACAAACCCCTAGCATTTGAAATCAATTTCCACATGGTATTCTCCGGCTTTATTGATGACATGGTCAAGAAAGAATCCCGCCAATTCCTCTTGAATTGCTTTCATGCGATCTGGTTCTAGGAGTTCATTCCGCATCTGCCACGTCTAATTTGAAGAAGGCGGTTAATTAATACATATATATGAATGAAACTCAACAGAAATGATGGTGTAATAAAATGAAATTGTGAATATTATTGCTTACGCACTTCATATTGTCTTTGAGAATAGCCCCGCTTGTTTTTCAAACTCGCACACGTAGTATCAACAGAAATCATTCCCTTCCTCCTGCCACAAGCACTTTACGAGAAATAGAGGTCAATCAAACTGATAATGAAGCATTATAAATGGCATTGATGAAAGTATAGCTATAGAATTAACGGGAGATGCGCGCAACTAGCTAGCCAGTAGTACTTACTTTCGGCCATTTATATGTCAGCTCCTTCGGCAGTCCCGGAGCTTCTGCGGTGAACTATTTCCAAACCCTTCAAGACAAAGAAAATTATTATTATTACTTGAGATATCAGGAAATGAACAAAAAGTTGCCGATATGGTGCGATAATGATCGATTGAACTTACTTGCTGAGCATTTCAGTGATGTCCGCATAGGATTTGGGATCTTTCCGTCTCGAGTCTAAGACGGTTACAAGTCGACGCTCAAGCTTAATCTCCAGAAGAATATAGTGGTACCTGCGCACGCATGCATAACTCATCAATTACATTACTATAAGCTCGCTTGAGTAATAAGGGAAACCGAATATGCACACGACAGTAACACTCACGGGCCGTTGTAAGGAAAGAGTATGGTATCTTTGTTTTGGTTATTGATCAACGATTGTAGCAAGTTGTCCTCGGCCTCTTTGACGTTCTTTTCAACCAGAAATACATCTATGATATTTGTGTTAATGAACCCAATATCATAAATTTCTTGTTTTTTGCACTCGACGATCTTCAATCTGCATAATATATATATTGAGGATAATTAATTATAAATACATGCAATGAAAGAGCCGAGCTATATATAGAGACTTAATGACAGAAATAGTACTTACAGGCAGTAGCAAAAGACCATTAATTTATCGAGGGCCTTTTGATTGATGAACTCGAAGAACTCCTCAAATGGAACAGTCAACAGATCATTTGCAACGAGATCGTGCTCCTCTTTAATATGCAGATACAAAGCATTCTTACCCTCAGACTCTCTGCAGGTTTCCATGTACCAATTATGGAATCTTCGCATCATTGTTGTCGGAGATTTTTCATCTTTGACGAGAGGCTTCCCGTATTCGTATCTGTGTCCGTCCACCTCCAAGAAATCAGGAAGTGCATCGTCAGGCAGGTAATCGTCGATCGTCAGGCAGGTAATCGTCAGGCAGGTAACTGGCCACCGTCCCCGGAGCATTAGACACATTGAGCGGGGGGCATGATTGCTGTGCTTGTTCGCCGAGCTGGGCAATTTTTCCCCCTTTGATCGTTCTTTTGACCTTTTAGCACTGACAGTAGTTCCCGACTGCTGGGCTTGGAGATATGTTTGTTCAGTAATGCGCTCATAGTTGGTTCTCGGCGGAGACTTTGGTGGTTTCCTTAGGGCGTCGAGAGTGCGCTTTGCTTTCACCGGATCTACCTTCTCCTCCGGAGGTGGATGTCTCTTTGCTTTCACCCCTTCAAAGAACTCCTTCACGTGGGTCCGCACAATCGTATCGTTTTCCTCCTCGGACCTCTCGTACGGTAACTTCTCTAGAGGCTTGAGAGATGATCGACCGTATTTGTATTGCCTCCCGCCTCTGGTTGTGCTGCTAGACGCCAGAGCAGACGGAGCAGCTGCGGCGTCTGTCTTCTTTCGTGATTGCTTACGAGGCGGAGGAGAAGGATTACGACGCGCCGGAGCAGCCAGGGCGGCGGCGGGTCTCTTCCGCCCTTGCTGGCGAGGCGGAGAAGGAGGATGCTGCTGGCTGCTCGGGAGCGCCGACGCAGGCGGAGAAGGAGGCAGAGTGCAGCCATGCACCGGAGAAGGAGGCGGAGTGCCGCCACGCGTTCCCTGATCGTCACTTGCCGGAGGAGGAGGCGGTGGAGGAGGCGGAGTGCCCTGACTCGCTGAAGCAGGAGGAGGAGGCGGAGTGCCCTGACTCGCCGAAGCAGGAGGAGGAGGCGGAGGCGTCCAGTTCA
>NC_041383.1:30139591-30146293 GCF_002162155.2 Triticum dicoccoides
GGGGAGGCCGGCGACGATGACGGGCGCGGGCGACGACGACGGCGACGGCGGGGGCGGCGGGCGGCGTCGGGGCAGCCTGGCGGCGACGATGTGCTCGGCGTCGTCGGGGGGCAACTGGTGGTGATGAACTCTGCAAAACTGCGAAGTGCTACTTATATACAAGAAGCATTGGTCCCGGTTCGTGACACGAATCGGGACTAATGCACCCTTTAGTCCCGGTTGGTGCCACCAACCGGGACCAAAGGCCTCTTTTCGGCAGCCCAAAGGGCGGGAAGCTGCGGCCTTTAGTCCCAGTTGGTGGCACCAACCGGGACTAATGCCTCCCCCTTTAGTCCCGGTTGGTGCCACCAACCAGGACCAAAGGCCTCTGTGCTGCCCGCCTTGGGGCCAAAGTTTAGTCCCACCTCGCTAGTTGAGAGGGGCGCGCAGTGGTTTATAAGCCCCACTGTCGCACCCCTCTCGAGCTCCACTCCATTGCAGGCTTACGGGCCTAGTTGCTACTGCTTTGCCTGATGGGCCTTCTGGGCCGACTGCGGGCCTGAATCCTGGCCCAAAGTAGGGATTTAAGTCGTATTCAGGCCGTGTGGGCCCAGTAGGTGGCATTTTTTTTGTTTTTTTGTTTCTTTACTTATTGTTGCTATTTTTATTTTTTTCCAGTTTTTTGTTTTGCTTTCTGCTTTATTTATTTTCTTTTGTTTTTTGCTTTATTTTTTGATTCTTTTTGCTTTTAGTTTTAGGAAAATTATAAAGTTTCTGTTAGTGCCATTACTTTTCAAATTTGAAAACACTTTTTTTTTTGTTTTCTTTCTTGCTTTATTTATTTTATTTTGTTTCTACTTACAACAAAATACTTATTGTTGTTTTTTTTGTTTTGTTTTCTACATTATTTATTTTCCTTTGTTTTTTGCTTTATTTTTAAATTCTTTTTGCTTTTAGTTTTAGGAAAATTATAAACTTTCTGTTAGTGCCATTACTTTTCAAATTTGAAAACACTTTCTTATTTTTTTGCTTTTTTTGTTTCTACTTACAACAAAATACTTATTGTTGCTATTTTTAATTATTACGAGGGCCGAACAATAAGACATTAAAGCATTTCAAATGAACTCTGAAAAAGTTGACAGTTGGCATGGTATCATAAATTGACCCACACATAGCATGTGCATGTACAAAACGGACAATGGTATCATACTCGTCAGTTACAAAGTTGGCATGGTATCATCATAATAGTTGCGGGAGAAAGTCTTCACTTTTTCTTCGCTTGTGTCATTTGCTTATTGCGCCGTAACCATGGATAATCTTCATCGTTTATCAGGATGTTGGGGTCAGCCTTGACTTTAAAGGGAGGAATTTCATGAAACTTTTCATAATCTTCAGACATGTCTGTCTTGTCATCCACTCCCACGATGTCCCTTTTTCCTGAAAGAACTATGTGGCGCTTTGGCTCATCGTATGATGTATTCGCTTCCTTATTTTTTCTCTTCTCGGTCTGGTAGACATGTCCTTCACATAGATAACCTGTGCCACATCATTTGCTAGGACGAACGGTTCCTCAGTGTACCCAAGATTTTTCAGATCCACTGTTGTCATTCCGTACTGTGGGTCTACATGTACCCCGCCTCCTGACAGATTGACCCATTTGCACCTAAACAAAGGGACCTTAAAATCATGTCCGTAGTCAAGTTCCCATATGTCCACTATGTAACCATAATATGTGGCCTTTCCCCTCTCGATTGTTGCATCAAAGCGGACACCGCTGTTTTGGTTGGTGCTCTTTTGATCTTGGTCAATCGTGTAAAATGTATTCCCATTTATCTCGTATCCTTTCCAAATCGTTACAGTCGAAGATGGTCCCCTGGATAACAAGTACAGCTCATCACAAACAGTGTTGTCACCTCTGATACGTGCTTCCAACTAACTACTGAAAGTCCTGATGTGTTCACATGTAATCCAGTCGTCGCACTGCTCCGGGTGTTTGGAGCGCAGACTGTTCTTGTGTTCATCAACATACGGGGTCACCAAGGTAGAGTTCTGTAGAACTGTGTAGTGTGCTTGAGACCAAGAATATATGTCCCTGCATATTATTGAGTCCCTTCCAAGCGTGCCTTTTCTAGTCAGTCTCCCCTCATACCGCGATTTAGGGAGACCTATCTTCTTAAGGCCAGGAATGAAGTCAACACAAAACCCGATGACATCCTTTGTTTGATGGCCCATGGAGATGCTTCCTTCTGGCCTAGCGTGGTTACGGACATATTTCTTTAGGACTCCCATGAACCTCTCAAAGGGGTACATATTGTGTAGAAACACGGGGCCCAGAATGACAATCTCGTCAACTAGATGAACTAGGACGTGCGTCATGATATTGAAGAAGGATGGTGGGAACACCAGCTCGAAACTTACAAGACATTGCACCACATCACTCCTTAGCCTTGATATGATTTCTGGATCGATCACCTTCTGAGAGATTGCATTGAGGAATGCACATAGCTTCATAATGGCTAATCGGACGTTTTTCGGTAGAAGCCCCCTCAATGCAACCGGAAGCAGTTGCGTCAAAATCACGTGGCAGTCATGAGACTTTAGGTTCTGAAACTTTTTCTCTGCCATATTTATTATTCCTTTTGTATTCGACGAGAAGCCAGTCGGGACCTTCATACTAAGCAGGCATTCAAAGAAGATTTCCTTCTCTTCTTTGGTAAGAGCATAGCTGGCAGGACCTTCATACTGCTTTGGAGGCATGCCGTCTTTTTCTTGCAAACGTTGCAAGTCCTCCCGTGCCTCAGCTGTATATTTTGTCTTCCCATACATGCCCAAGAAGCCTAGCAGGTTCACGCAAAGGTTCTTCGTCATGTGCATCACGTCGATCGAAGAGCGGACCTCTAGGTCTTTCCAATAGGGTAGGTCCCAAAATATAGATTTCTTCTTCCACATGGGTGCGTGTCCCCCAGCGTCACTCGGAACAGCTAGTCCGCCGGGACCCTTTCTAAAGATTACGTGTAAATCATTGACCATAGCAAGTACGTGATCACCGATACGCATGGCGGGCTTCTTCTGGTGATCAGCCTCGCCTTTGAAATGCTTGCCTTTCTTTCGACATTGATGGTTGTTCAAAAGAAATCGGCGATGGCCCAGGTACACATTCTTCCTGCAGCTTGCCAGGTATATACTATTGGTGTCAAGTAAACAGTGCGTGCATGCGTGGTATCCCTTGTTTGTCTGTCCTGAAAGGTTACTGAGAGCGGGCCAATCGTTGATGGTCACGAACAGCAACGCCTTTAGGTTAAATTCCTCCTGTTTGTGCTCATCCCACGTACGTACACCGTTTCCATTCCACAGCTGTAAAAGTTCTTCAACTAATGGCCTTAGGTACACATCAATGTCATTGCCGGGTTGCTTAGGGCCTTGGATGAGAACTGGCATCATAATGAACTTCCGCTTCATGCACATCCAAGGAGGAAGGTTATACATACATAGACTCACGGGCCAGGTGCTGTGATTGCTGCTCTGCTCCCCGAAAGGATTAATGCCATCCGCACTTAAAGCAAACCATACATTCCTTGGCTCACTTGCAAACTCATCCCAGTACTTTCTCTCGATTTTTCTCCACTGCGACCCGTCAGCAGGTGCTCTCAACTTCCCGTCTTTCTTACGGTCCTCACTGTGCCATCGCATCAACTTGGCATGCTCTCCTTTTTTGAACAGACGTTTCAACCGTGGTATTATAGGATCATACCACATCACCTTCGCAGGAACCCTCTTCCTGGGGGGCTCGCCGTCAACATCACCAGGGTCATCTCGTCGGATCTTATACCGTAATGCACCGCATACCGGGCATGCGTTCAGATCCTTGTACGCACCACGGAAGAGGATGCAGTCATTAGGGCATGCATGTATCTTCTGCACCTCCAATCCTAGAGGGCATATGACCTTCTTTGCTGCGTATGTACTGTCGGGCAATTCGTTATCCTTTGGAAGCTTCTTCTTCAATATTTTCAGTAGCTTCTCAAATCCTTTGTCAGGCACAGCATTCTCTGCCTTCCACTGCAGCAATTCCAGTACGGTACCGAGCTTTGTGTTGCCATCTTCGCAATTGGGGTACAACCCTTTTTTGTGGTCCTCTAACATGCGATCGAACTTCAGCTTCTCCTTTTGACTTTCGCATTGCGTCCTTGCATCGACAATGACCCGACGGAGATCATCATCATCGGGCACATCGTCTGGTTCCTCTTGATCTTCAGCAGCTTCGCCCGTTGCAGCATCATCCTGCACATCGTCTGGTTCCTCTTGATGTTCAGTAGCATCACCGTATTCAGGGGGCACATAGTTGTCATCGTACTCTTCTTCTTCGCCGTCTTCCATCATAACCCCTATTTCTCCGTGCCTTGTCCAAACATTATAGTGTGGCATGAAACCCTTGTAAAGCAGGTGGGTGTGGAGGATTTTCCGGTCAGAGTAAGACTTCGTATTCCCACATATAGGGCATGGACAACACATAAAACCATTCTGCTTGTTTGCCTCAGCCACTTCGAGAAAATCATGCACGCCCTTAATGTACTCGGAGGTGTGTCTTGAACCGTACATCCATTGCCGGTTCATCTGCGTGCATTATATATAATTAAGTGTGTCAAAAATCATTACAGAACATCATGAATAGATAATTAAGTGACCAAATTAATAGAAGTTCATCATCACATTAAAACCAAAGTACATACATAGTTCTCATCTAACAACATAAAGCTCTGCAGAGCATCTAAATTAATTAAACCATACACTGAAACTATGTAAAACATTTCAATGCGAAAACAAATGCGATCATAATCGCAACCAATGTAACAACTGATCCAACGGCATAATGATACCAAGCCTCGATATGAATGGCATATTTTCTAATCTTTTTAATCTTCAAGCGCATTGCATCCATCTTGATCTTGTGATCATCGACGACATGCACAACATGCAACTCCAATATCATCTTCTCCTCCTCAATTTTTCTAATTTTTTCCTTCAACAAATTATTTTCTTCTTCAACTAAATTTAACCTCTCGACAATAGGGTCGGTTGGAATTTCCAGTTCAACAACCTCCTAGATAAATAAAATCTATGTCACATTGGTCGGCATAATTGTCATAAACAATAAATGAACCAATAGTTATGAAAAGATAATATATACCACATCTGAATCATAGACAGGACGAGGGCCGACGGGGGCGGATACCAAAACCATCGCACTATATAAGATGCAATAATAAAAGTAAGAAAATTATACAAGTATCTAAATAAACATACAAGTAAGATTTTTTTTTCCTTTTAGAAAGAAGATAAGAACAAGAGGCTCACCACGGTGGTGCCGGCGACGAGAACGGCGCGGGCGATCGACGGCGGTGAACGGGGATGGGACATGACAGACCGCTAAACCTAGACAAATATTGAGAAAAATGGAGCTTGGAGGTGGAGCTTGGAGAGGAGAAAGCTTAAGTAGTGTGGCTCGGGCATTCCATCGAACACCTCGTGTGCATAGGAGGTGAGCTAGAGCACCACAAAGCTTTCTCCTCGCCGGCCACGAAAAACAGAGCAGTGAGAGTGCTCTGCTCGCGGGGTATATATAGGCAACTAATTGGTCTCGGTTCGTGGCTTGAACCGGGTCTAAAGGGAAGACTTTGGTCCCGGTTCAGGCCACCAACCGGGACAAATGGTGGTGGGCCAGGAGCAAGGCACATTGGTCCCGGTTCGTCCCACCAACCTTGACCAAAAGGTCCAGACGAACCGGGACTAATGGCCCACGTGGCGCAGCCGGCCCCCGGGGCTAATGAACCGGGTCCAATGCCCCCATTGGTCCCGGTTCTGGATTGAACCGGGACTAATGGGCTGACCCGGCCTGGACCGTTGACCCGATCTCTTCCTCTCCTTTTTCTTGGGCACACCTTCCAGACCCTTCCTTAACCCCTGCCCCAGTGTTCCCGGGCTAAGTATTGTACGACCCTCGCACTCGGCTAGTTGAGCCTATGTTGAGGCGGCATCTTCAGGCGTGTCCTGTGAGGATTTCATGAAGAGAGACTTTTTGCAATCCCTGCTATGACCCTGCCCGGGCATATCATCCATATCCTCATTAGCAAGATGATAGCCCGATTCGTCATATGGTTGACTCATCATATCTATGTCACAGTCATACGCGTTTGTATTAAGGAAATCCATAGGGTCGACCTCCGTCTCATCATCCATTCTCTGTTCTATAGGAGAAATTACATCAGCCAGTACTATTGCACCCCCTTCATCATGTTGTCCGCCGCTCTCACCCGGCACTAGAGGAGCTGGTAATTGCGTAGGCGGGGTGGTGGTCTCCGCACATGCTTGTTGATGTGTGGTAGTTATTGGTGTGCTCTCGGTCGGCTCCAGACGAATAAGATTCTTCGGCCATAGCAGCACCCAATTATTGCAGCTTCCAATCCTCGGTGGGATCTCGTCGTCCGCTCCCACATGCTGTACTGGAGGATGCAAATTCTCATGCCCCGATTTCACACTGGTCAAGCTAACCCTGAAGTGCCCAACGGGGATTGGCTGGTTGTGGCACGTGCGTTGAGAGGGGTCCATTATCATCCCCTTTCCTACGTCCACCTTCTGGCCTTTGATCACGTAGAGTATGGTGCACGGGGTTTCTTTCGCCTGCAAACACATATGTCTGTGGCGTAAAACAACCGAAAGGCAAGA
>NC_041383.1:30146615-30153314 GCF_002162155.2 Triticum dicoccoides
TATATATATATATATATATATATATATATATATATATATATATATATGTTGGTGCGACATGTAATTACCACGACGGCATCGAGCTCAGCCAAAGACGAAGGCCCACCTAGCGCGCCTGAGACTGAGGATGGGCTGCTATGAGCGGGAGCGGCTGCAAGAGGAGGCCCAGTTGCGTGAGCAAGTGATGGTGCGATGGTGTTGTTGTACATGGAGTTGCTCCCGACGAAATTGGGCAACGAGAAATCATGTACCATCTTGTCTGGATTTTCCTTCGCCCAGTTGATGATAACTGGAACCAAGTTAGTTGTGAAATCATTTCTGCAGGCAGTTACAGCTGCATTGATTGCCTGCTGTAGCAACTCATATTTGTCCTCAGCTGCTTTTTTCGCGTCCTCAGCTGCTTTTTTCTCGACCGCAAGCTTCACCTTCGCGTCGATGTCCGCCTGACTAAACTTCTTTTTCTGCTTCTTGGCCTCCAAGCCCTCGTTGTAAAACACCTTCCACGTGGCGTCGTCTCCAGCACCGTGCACACGTCCATATTGCGGCCGCTGGTCCAAAGGGAGTCCCTTAAGTTCGTTCAAGGCCCGGTTGAGAGGGGTGTCCCACTTGGGCCTCATCGGAGAAGTAGGGCTTTCGGCTGCAAGATGGTGTTGCTTCTCCAGTAGTCTAATCAATTTCCTCGTGATCTTGTCCGTGTAAAAAACCTTTTTCTCCTTGTCCCACATGTAGCAAGCCCTGATGAAGTCACGCTCCAAGGGATTGGTGAACTTCGTGAAGGGGTCTGGGAGACCCGCGGCTTCACGTTCTGCGTCCTCCTTATCCTATATGGGCCTTTTACCGAGGTAGCCACGGCTTCCAAGGCGATGCTTCCCCATGTTCCATTGCTGAAGGCTCTTTAATTTCGCAGCCTTAGCCTTGGCTGCCTCGGTAGCGCAAGTGTCCTTGAACTTTTCGAACTCCTCTTCCGTAAGTGTCGGATTTTCCTCCAGAATCTTGGACAGGGGTTCATCAGCCTCAATAGCTCGTTTCACCCTCCCTTTCCAGGAGGTCAAATCATTGCTGAACATGCCCATGGCGTTATTGTTAATCTTTTTCATCTACGGATCATCCCACGGTTGTTCTATGTTATCATCCCGGTCGGGGAACTTGACTCTCTTGTGCAACTTCGTTAGGAGCAATTGCGTCAAATGTTCTTTACTCCTTAAGTCATCGTCGTTGATGCTCACGCATTCCCGTAGGATGCATCCTACTTGGTTCCCATAGCACTTGCGAGGTTCTTCCGGCTCTAACAGCTCAAACTTGCCAGGTGCCATCTTTGTGATCACAAGTCGTCCAATCCCTAGTTTGTTAGGTTTTCGTATCCTCTGCTTCTTATGCTTCCTCTTTTCGGTAGCGGCATCGGGGCCAGTACCTTCCCCGCTGGTACCTTCCCCATCGGTCTCGGTGCCGCCATCGGTGTCGGCGCTGTCGGTGTCGATGTCGGCGTCAGTACCATCATCGAGGCCGACCTGCAAACCTTGCTTATGAGTCAAATAGTCGAGGTATTCTTGTTCACCCTCATAATCCATCTCGTCTGCATCTTGGTCAGAAGGCCCAGTTTCTTCGTTGTTCGACATGTTTCCTATGACTAAGTGTCCTCATTTATTTCTAAAAGTATGAATAAATGAGAAATGACATAAAAAGAAATCTATGTGCCAGCACTCGATATGCCAACTATGTAGCACAAATCATGCTTTTATTCACGGGAAATTTCGGCATGACCTTTGATAAAAAAAATGGACATATCGAGCGCCTGAAATTCACCGAAACGGAAATGAATCAACATTCCGGCGTAACATAGGCCACTCGGATCATTTTCCAAACATGACATGTCCAAAACATGACATATGCACACATCACATGTCCAGTTCAAATTTGCATATAAATTCAGCTAATTTTGAAACCTAGCTAAATTCATAACTAAATAGATAACCTAGTTAACATACTGCCCTAACTAAAACCTAAGTAAATTAACCGAAGAACCCTAGAAGAGAGAGAGGGAGGGGGTTTACAGAGGGTGCAGGGTCTAGGAGGCAGGCCCGACGATGGCCGGGAGGGGAGAGGAAGGAGGCGAGGGCCGACGGGTCGGGGGCGAGCGCCGGGTCGGGGGCGAGCGCCGGGGTCGGGGTCAGGGGCGAGGGCCGGGTCGGGGGCTAGCGCCGGCGCCGGAGTCGGGGGCAAGCGCCGGGGCCGGGTCGGGCGCGGCGATGCGACGGGGGAAGAGAGAGTGGGGATTTGTGGGGAAAAGGCGGGATGAAGCAGGGCGAGTGAGAATTTTGGGTTAAGTGGACGTAGTAGTAGCGCATTTGGACAAAACGCGTTGCTACTACCTTCAGTAGGTGTAGCGCTTTATACGAAATGCGTTACTACTAACTTCAATAGCTGTAGCAGTTTAGACAAAACGCGCTGCTACTACCTTCGCTACTGCCAGTTTTCCTTTTTCTTTTCCTTTATTTTATCCCACTTTTATTTCCCGAGGGCAGTGAACAAAGGGAGGGCGATATATATTGCATTATTTGACGGTTAAATATGTATGCAAAATAGGAACATATATATTACATCATTGGACGCATGCATAATAATGGCTAAGTGTGTATACAAAATAGGAACATATATATATATTACATCATTTGACCGATAACATATGTTTCCTCAGTGCTGACGTTTTCGTTTTTGAGTCAGCGTCTTTCCCTTCTTGTTCGTCGAAGAATAATTGAGCCCCTCATTGTGACTTTGCCTTTTCCATGGAGTATGATTTTTCTTAGGTAATATAGTATTGATTCTTCTTTTGACGTATACTTCATCATCATCGTCATCTTCCCTCATTGGGTTGTCGTACTGATCATAGTCTTCCTCGTTGGCGACTCCATCCATTCCAATGATGTTCCTTTTGCCTCTCCTCACGACAACACGGCTGGGATTGCGCGGGTCAGTTATGAAGAAGCATTGTGTCACATGCTTAGCGTGTACCCATGGCTCGTTTTTTGCGTTAGCGTTCACGGTAGCGCTCTTGGAGTCGGGTATAGTCATGGTAGTGAAAATCGGGCTTTCTCTTTCGACATTCTTAGCCCATCTGACACGGAACATCATCGTGTTGTGCAGTCCAGAGTAGTCAAGCTCCCAGATCTCCTCGACCCTTCCATAAAATCGTTCAGTTGCGCCTTTGTCGCTGTCGGTCATGCATTCCATCGTCACCCCTAAGTTCTGATCATCACTATCCATATCTTTGGCCTCCGTGCAGAACATGTATCCATTGATATCATATGCCTGATAGGTTACGAGGTTGGGTGAGGGGCCATGTGCTAAGGCGTATATGAGCAATCCGTCCTTAGAGCCCTTCTCCGGGGGATTAGCAATAACATGTTGTTTGAACCAATGCAGGAAAGTGGAGTTGTGCTCTCTAGTAACTTCGGCGTCTGTCCTGCATACCACCCGGTCACGATACTTCTTTGCGATAATTTCTTTGTGCAGTGCCACGAAAGGATCTACCTCGTCTAGGTGTTGTAGCACTACCAAGTTTGCTCTGTCAAAGTCGCTGCGTCGATCTGAGTATGCCACATGCAGTTCCCTGCGACCGTTGCAGTGACCATCTCCTTCGAGCCTCCCATCGTGCTTGTTAACGGGCAAACCAACACTAACACCAGGCGGCTGGTCTGCGCCATATAGAAAATTCTCACAGAAAGAGATGCACTCTTGTGCCAAATAGCCCTGGACGATGCTTCCATCCGGACGGGACATGTTACGAACGAATCCTTTGATGATCCCATTCATCCTCTCAAACGACATCATGTTGTGCAGGAATGACGGCCCCAGGTCTATTATGTCATCCACAATATGGACACACAGATGCACCATCACGTTAAAGAATGCGGGCGGGAAGTACATCTCAAGCTCATTCAGTATCACAACGATCTCTTCCTGTAGCCTTTGGAGCTGCTTCACACTGATCGACTTTCGAGAGATGACGTCGAAAAAGTTGCAGAGACCAATAAGCGTGTCACGGACGTGCTTGTCCATTATCCCTCTAAGGGCAACAGGTAGTATCTGCGTCATCATCACATGACAGTCATGAGACTTCATCCTGCTGAACCTTTTCTTGTCCGTGTCTAGATATCTGCTTATCTTGCCACAGTAACCGGAACTAACTTTGACTCCGGTAAGGCACTTAAAGAAGGCATTGATCTCAGCCTGACTTAAGGTGAAGCAAGAAGGGGGGCAATAATCCTCTTTCTTTATTTTCTTTCCCTTCTTCTCCCGTGCCTCTGTCTCCGTCTCTGTCTCGTCTGACATTTTACGGGGCGGCATGTGCAGATCTTCCCTGATTTTCAAATCGTGCAAGTCTTTTCTTGCCTTCGGCCCATCCTTGGCCTTATGCGGCATGTTCATCAGTGTTGCGAGCAAGCTCTCAAGGACATTCTTACAGATATGCATTTGATCAAGGCAATGAGGTGTATCGAGTTTGTGCCAGAACTCCAAGTCCCAGAACACAGACCTCGTCTTCCATACCTTCAGCAGCGGCTCCGGCGCCTTTCTCATCGTCTTTCCCGGCGCGGGGCACTCCTTCCAGTTTTTCAACAGCTCATCGATTTCGGCACCACTCCGCTTACGTGGAGGTCCTCGATGCTGCGTGACCATTGAATAGATCTCCACGGTTTCTCCACCAGTCGTCCTATTCAAGCAATCTTCGATGCCCCATATACACGATTTTCCCAGACCCACCATCTTTCCTTGACGTTAGCTGCTGAGACCTCGTGTCATCCACGCACCGCATGCATCCGCAATATCCATGGCACACCTAGCCTGCCACATATCCGTAACCGACATAGTCCTGCACTGTCGTGATCAGCGCGGCTCTCATGTTGAAATACTCGCCTTTGTTGGCGTCCCATGTCTTGGCCGGTGTTTTCCATAACGTGTCTAACTCCTCTTGAAGTACCCCAAGATACAAATTAATATTGTTTCCTGGTTGTTTCGGCCCTTGAATAAGCATGCTCATGTGAATGTACTTCGACTTCATACACAACCAGGGGGGAGGTTGTACATCCATACAAACACGGGCCATGTGCTATGGTTGGTGTTCTGGTTGCCAAACGGATTCATGCCATCGGTACACGCGCCAAGCACGATGTTCCTTGCATCACATTCAAAATAACGATAGAAGCTGTTCAACGCTCTCCACTGGCTTCCATCCTTCACGTGTCTCAGCTTCGGATCATCTCCATCGTCGGGCTTCTTCCTCTCCGCGTGCCAGCGCATTAGCTTTGCTTCCTTGGGATCTACAAAAAACATATGGAGATGGGGAGTGATCGGTAAGTACCATACAACTTTCTGGGGACATTTCTTCCCGGCCTTCTTGTATCGAGAAGCATTGCACACCGGACAGCTTGTTTTTTCCGCGTGCTCCTTCTGATAAATTATGCAATCATTGATGCATGCATGGTATCTAACGTGTGGCAGATCAAGAGGGCATATGATCTTCTTGGCCTCATCAACACTAGTAGGACATAGATTACCCGCGGGAAGAACATCCTTTAGGTACTTGAGATGCTCATCGAGGCTAGTGTCGGTCCATTTGTTTTTAGCCTTCGTCTTCAGGAGTTGGAGCGTGAAACTCAAGCGGGTCACCTCAGGATTGCAACCATCATACAATGGAGTGTTCGAGTCTACCACCAGTTGCTCCAACTTAGCCTCCTCTCTAGAAGCAGCTCTCTCAGTACTCGTCTCATTGCGAAGCAATGCTTGAACATGAGGGTCCCACACGATTGAACTTAGTACCAATGAACTCTGCTGCGTGGACTCCATGTCGTTCTCTCCGCCGCCATGTCCGGCCCCTTCTCCTCCGCCATGTCCGGCCCCTTCTCTGCCGCCATGTCCGGCCTCTTCCCCGCTGCCATTATCGATCATCTCTTCGTCTTGCCCCGTGTCATCATTGCCTGCCCCGTCGGCATCCTCAACATCGTCATCCTCATCTTCAGTTATCCACCGAGTATAGCCATCCATAAAACCAGTCATGAGCAGGTGCGCTTCTACACGACCATCGTCATAGGGGTCGAGCCAAACTATTCCTTTGCATTTTCGACACGGATATAAAACCTCTGTCAGGTTATTTTCTTTCATGTCCTGCACCGCCGACCGCAATCACCTGTCCACCATCGTTCCACTGACCATCATGAACGTCTACACGGTAATAATAAAACAAATTGATTATAAAAATGCGTGCATGCATCAAAGTCATAGAAAAATTCGGCATGACCTTCCCTAAAAATAGGACATATATGGATCTAGAGTTTGCCCGGAATTCGTCGAAACGGAAATAAATCGACATTTCGGCAAAACATAGGCAACTCAAAAGCACAATTTGGCATCAACTCATGCCACACACACAATTTCCACAAACATATCACACACACATAAACATATTTCCATTTTGCACAAGCATGAAATTTTCATCACCTCTATCTCGAGATCGAGCAGGGTGATGAGATGATGATGTAGGGAGACCAAAAGTGCCCAAAGCTCTTCTTGACAAAGATAGATCTAGTTAGGGGGCAAATAGGTCACTTAACTAAATGCTACATCTACCTAGCTACCTAATTTGGGAGGAGACAAATACTACTAGTGGAGGGGGAAGGAAAAATAGAAAGGAGATGCATTAATGGA
>NC_041383.1:30153797-30175966 GCF_002162155.2 Triticum dicoccoides
TAATGGAGATGGTGTAGTTAGGTAGGAGTAATGAAGAGAGAGAAAGGTAGGTAGAAGAGGGAGAGTAATGGGGGAGAAGTGTTGAGGAAGAAGAAGAGTGAGAGTGGGAGGATGTGGGAGGTAGGGGAAAGGGAAAAGAGGGGGGAGGGGAGGGGATGGGTGGGAAAAAGGTGGTGGGTTGGTGCGGATTAGCAGTAGCGCGGGACGTAAAATGCGCTGCTGATACGAAAGTAGTAGCAGCGCGTTTTTGGCAGAAGCGCTACTACTAACCAGGACAAAAAGTGTGTCCCATTTGAAAATTAGCAGCAGTGACCTCATAAAAAGCGCGCTACTACTAAATCCATAGCACTAGCGCGGCTCACGGGACCGTGCTGCTACTAAATGGAGTTTGGGGGGCACTGTCGGTCGATATTTGTAGCAGCGCGGGTAACACCAAGCGCGCTACTGCTAAACGCTTGTCAGTAGCGAGTTTTACCCACCCGCGCTACTGCTAATTAGCAGCAGTGCTCCTTTTTGAGCCACGCTGCTGCTAAGATTCTGTGTATAGGCTTTTCCCTATAGTAGTAGTTAGCTAGGAGTAATGAAGAGAGAGAAAGGTAGGTAGAAGAGGGAGAGTAATGGGGGGAGAAGTTTTGAGGAAGAAGAAGAGTGAGAGAGGGAGGATGTGGGAGGTAGGGGAAAGGGAAGAGAGGAGATGGGGGAGGGGAGGACGAGTGGGAAAGGTGGTCGTGTGTTGCGTCTTAGCAGTAGTGCGGGAGGGAAAACGCGATACTGATAAGAGCGTAGCAGCAACGCGCTTTCCCCACACGCGCTACTGCTAAGCGGGGCCAACTGTGTGCCCAATTGCAAAATTTGCAGCAATGACCTGAGTAAAAAGCGCGCTACTACTATTGTGTTAGCAGTAGCACGTGTCGTGACACCGCGCTGCTGCTAAACTTAGGTTGGTGGGTACTGTTGGTCGATATTTATAGCAGCGCGGTTTGTCCAGCACACGCTACTGCTAAATATGTATCAGTAGCGGGTTTTGCTTACCAACGCCACTGCTAATTAGCAGTAGCGATCCTTTTTGTGTCGCGCTGCTGCTAAGATTCTGTGTATAAGGTTTTCCCTAGTAGTGACAAGTGAATAATTCATAGGCATTTCTTGACACTTACCGATATTATCAATTCTTTGACATTCAACCCAAGATAAAACAAACTTACGGGCATCCTTGACAAGAGTAGGCCAATAAAAACTAGATTCCAATACCTTGTGAGCAGTTCTATCTCCCGCATGGTGCCCTCCATACGCTTTAGAGTGACATTTCCATAGGATTTGTTCCTGTTCATGCTCAGGTACACAACATCTCATCATACCATCTACTCCTTCTTTATAAAGATGTGGGTCATCTCAAAAGTAATGTCTTGAATCGTAGAAGAATTTTTTTCTTTTGTTGATATGTGAAGCTAGGTGGTATGTAGCAACAATATAATTAACGTAGTCAGCATACCAAGGAGTATTATGAGAAACATTTACTGCAGCTAGTTGTTCATCCGGAAAGCTATAATCAATAGGTAGTGGATCATCAAGAATATTCTCTAGCCTAGACACGTTCTCAGCTATGGGGTTCTCATCTCCTTTTCTATCTGCAATATGTAAATCAAATTCTTGTAGCAAAAGAATCCACCTAACGAGCCTAGGTTTAGCATCTTTCTTTTCCACAAGATATTTAATAGCAGCATGATCAGTGTGAACAATTACTTTGCAATCAACAATATAAGATTTAAATTTGTCACAAGCAAACACAACTGCTAAAAATTATTTTTCAGTAGTAGCATAAGTTCTTTGAGCACTGGCTAAAGTTTTGATAGCATAATTAATAACATCAATTTCTTATCAACTCTTTATCCTAGAATAGCACCAACAGCATAATCACTAGCATCACACATGATTTCAACAGGCAAGTTCCAATCGGGTGGTTGAACGATATGTGCAGAAGTTAAGGCTTTCTTAAGTGTTTTGAAGGCTTATAAACAGTCATCATCAAAAACAAATGGAACATCCTTCTATAAAAGATTTGTAAGAGGCCTAGATATTTTAGAGAAATGTTTAATAAATCTCCTATAGAAACCATCATGACCAAGGAAACTACAAATACCTTTAATATCTTTATAATATGTCATTTTCTCAATTGCATCAACTTTAGCTTTATCCACCTCAATACCTCGTTTAGAAATTTTATTCGCCAAGACAATACCTTCATTAACCATAAAGTGGCACTTCTCCCAATTTAAGACAAGATTACTTTGCTCACATCTCTGTAAAACTCGATCAAGGTTGCTCAAGCAATCATCAAAAGAATTTTCATAAACAGAAAATTTATCCATGAAAACCTCGGCAATCTTTTCACAAAAATCGAAGAATATACAAGTCATACATCTTTGATAGGTAGTAGGTGCATTGCGTAGACCAAACGGCATACGTCTATACGCATAAGTTCTAAAAGGGCAAGTAAAGGTGGTTTTCTCGTGATCAGGTTGTGAAACAGGTATTTGAGAAAAACAAGAATATCCATCAAGAAAACAAAAGTGGGTTTTCTTAGATAATCTTTCCAACATTTGATCAATAAAAGACAAAGGGTAATGATCATTTATAGTTGATGTATTTAGTTTTCTAGAATCAATTACCATTCTATAACCAATAAAAATTCTTTGAGGAATAAGTTCATTTTTATCATTAGGAACAACAGTAATACCTCCCTTCTTAGGGACACAATGAATGGGACTTACCCATCTGCTATTAGCTATGGGATAGATTATACCTGCTTCTAGAAGTTTTAATATTTTAGTTCTTACCACTTCTTTCATCTTAGGATTCAAACGTCAGTGATGATCAACAACGGGTTTAGCATCAGGTTTCATATTAATCTAGTGCTGACAGAGAGTGTGACTAATGTCCTTAAGATCATCAAGAGTATATCCAATGGCAGCACGGTGCTTCTTCGGAATTTTCAATAATCTTTCTTCTTCATGCTCTGAGAGATTAGCACCAATAATGACATGATATATGTTTTTCTCATCGAGATAAGCATATTTCAAAGTGCCAGGCAATGGTTTTAATTAAAACACATGATCACCTTTAGGTGGAGGAGGACCTCCTAGAGTTTCAATAGGAAAATTGTGTTTGAGCAGAGGTCGTTGTTCAAAGAATTTTTTATCTATTTAATTTCTTTCATGCATATGCATAGCATTTTCATGGTCTAGCAAGTATTGTTCTAGTGGATCAGTAGGAGGCACGGCAATAGAAGCAAGAGAAATTATTTCATCCTTACTAGGTAATTCTTTCTTATGAGGTTATCTACTAAACTTGGAGAAATTAAACTCATGAGACTCATCACCAAAGCAAACACCGACAATTTGTTTTTCACAATCTATTTTAGCATTAACGGTGTTCAAGAAAGGTCTACCAAAGATAATGGGACAAAAATCATCTTGTGGGGAACCAAGAACTAGAAAATCAGTAAGGTATTTTATTTTCCCACACAAGACTTCAACATAGCTAACAATCGCAGGTGGTGTGATGGTGTCTCTATTAGCAAGTTTAATAGTAACATTTATGTCTTCTATTTTAGCGGGTGCTATGTCATTCATAATGTCTTAGTATAAGATAAAAGGAATGGCACTCACATAAACCATGTTAACAATGATCTCCTATTTTACCCGAGACAACAGGCATGCCAACAACAGGTCTATGTTTATCTTTTTCATCAGTTTTAGCAATTCTAGCAGCTTCATCGTAGAAGTAAATAACATGCCCATTAATATATTCTACCAGGAGATATTTAACCATAGCAACACTAGGTTCTACTTTAATTTGTCCAGCAGATTTAGGTGCTTTAATATTAGTTTTGCGAACCACAGTTGAAGCCTTAGCATGTTCTTTTATCCTAACAGGGAAAGGTGGTTTTTCATTATAAGCAGTAGACACAATTGCATCAACATTGTAAATAATAGTTTCATCTTTATCTATGGCTGGTTCTTTAATAGGAGGATGATATTTAAACCACTTCTCCTTAGGGAGATCAACATGGGTAGAAAAAGATTCACAAAAGGAGGCTACTATCTCTGAGTCAAGTCCATATTTAGTGCTAAACTTGTGAAAAGCATCGGTACTTATAAAATATTTAACACAATTAGATTCAAGCTTAATACCTGACTCTTTACCTTCATTGAGTTCTCAATCTTCAGAGTTGCGTTAAATACTTTCTAGAAGGTCCCACCTGAATTCAATAGTCTTCTTCATAAAAGAACCAGTGCAAGAAGTATTGAGCATGGATCGATAATCATGAGAAACTTGAGCATAAAAATTCTAAATACTAATTTCCCTAGAGAGCTCATGATTGGAGCATAAATATAACATTGACTTATGCCTCGCCCAAGCTAGAGTGATACTTTCTCCTTCACGAGGCAAAAAAATTATATATATAATTCCGATCACGATGAACTAGAAGCATAGGATAATGCTTTTTTTAAAATTTCAATTTCAATCGATTCCAGTTCCTAGATCCAATATCATCGCATAGTCTATACCATCTGAATGATTTTCCCTTCAAAGATAAAGGGAAAACATTCTTCTTAGCTTCATCTCTGGATAAACCTGCAAACTTAAATGATCCACAAATTTCATCCACATATATCATGTACATATCAGGATGTTTAGTTCCATCTCCTGCATAAGGATTAGCTAGCAGTTGTTCTATCAAACCCAAACGAATTTCATAACCAATATTTTCAGTAGGTGCAGTAGGTTGAGGAGCCACTAATTGTGCTTCCAATCAAGGCGAAGATACCCCGAACAAACCCAGCCAAGGATGGTTCTCCATTGTAACAAGTGACAATAAATTTCAGCACGTAGTAATAATTTTCCCTTACCAATTTCTACTTACCATAAGCGCTTCACTCCTTGGCAACGGCGCCAGAAAAGAGTATTGATCATGCACAAGTATAGGGTATCAATCATAGTCCTTTCAAGTAATAGTGTCCCTCGCCGACAAGTAAGCCTCCTCCAAGCTAGGTGTATTGCATCACCATTTTTCTTTAGACCTATTTTCTCTTTCATGCACTTGTATTTGTTGTGTGATTTTTTTTGAAAAGGGGCGCTTTATTACTTAAAAGGTTTAAGCATTACACCCGGCCTCTGCATAACTAAGATGCACACAGCCTATAAAATCCTCACAACAAGCCAAAATAAAAGAATAAGGCAATATACAAGGAAAAATGAATCTTGTATAATGCCTAAACCGAAGGTGGCCCAATCCTAAGATCATGCTGCCACCCACGTTGGATAAAAATATCCCTCGCCGTAGCCTCCAATCGTGTAGACACCTCTATAAATAGGTCTCGAATCTCCACTCATTGTAGAGAGGACCATAAACGAAGAGTCCAGGAACATCTGTAGATAACCTGCATAAGAGAAGTACTTTTATCACTAAAAACCTTATCATTTCTACATAGCCAAAGCGACCAAATCACGGCAAGCGCTTCCACCCTGAAAAGAATTCTAAACTTCTGATCAATCTCATGTAGCCAGTTGCCAAATATATTAGCAACACTACAAGGAGGATACAAGACAAAAGCTATTTGGATGACTGACCATATAGAAAGAGCCAATTTACATTGGAAGAATAAATGTTTTATTATCTCATCATGCGGACAAAAGACACATTGTGTACTTTCATGCCAATTCCTCTTAACCAGGTTATCTTTTGCAAGAATGGCTCCGCGATGAAGATATATGCAAAGATTTTATTCTTAAGAGGTATGTTCATCTTCCAAATCTTCTTATTAATATCAACCGACACGTTAGACTGGATCAAAGCTCTATACATAGAATCCACTGAGAATTTCCCATTCCCATGTAGGTTCCAACGAAATACATCGGACCCTTGTGACAAATGTACCGTGGCTAGCCGCTGGAGTAGTATGTTCCATGATTAGAGTCTAGGTCCAATTAAATCCCTTCTGAACGTCACATTTGGCGGAAATGATTCCAAAACCTTGGCGATAGCATCACCCTTGTGACGCACAATATTGTATAGGGCTGGATATTGTTCACGGAGTGTAGCATTATCTTGTCACTTATCCTCCAAGAATCTAATTTCTAAGCCATCCTTAATGAAGAAGGAACCATAGCGGAAGAAATATTTCTTCGATGCCATTTGTTGTGTGAATATGGTGATTGCTTTATCTAAAAAATGAAATGAAAGTGAGCTTTGAAAGGATAAAGGTTTTCCGGTTGAACTACATAAAAGTGTAGAGTTTTTTTTGAGCATAGGATAGATTTTCACCCCCAAAAAGAAGAAAAAAAACACTCTTAAGGATAAATCTAGGGGGCAACGTGGACTTCCCTGGAGCCAGAGAAAAGAGATGCAGTGGCGGCGCGGATGGGATTCGGTGAGAGATCGCAAGAGTTTGCCTGGGCTGCAATGCAACGAGTGGGAGGAAAAAGACTCGCCCAGGGCGGGGCGTATCTGAGGACAAACCAAGAGGAAGTTTGCACGATCTTTCCTGTGGCAACACAAGACACGTGCGAGCGAACTTGTTCTCCACGACGCTCCAACCAACCGGATCCAGTGAGGAGTAGGAGATAGCTTGGGAAGAAAGCATGGCACGTATTTGCCAAGAAAGCACGTCCACGCCGAACCTCTCTATAAAGTACTACGTGCAGTGGACACAAAGTATCATCATCATAGAAAAATAAGCATCCATCTCCTCCCTTCAGCCCACAGGCAACGAACACACACGAGCGCGCACGAGCGAGCGAGAGGGAGAAAGATGGCGAACCTGTTCCTGAAGCAGGCGAAGCACTACGCGGCGGCGCGGCCTGACTACCCGGCGGAGCTCTTCCAGTTCATCGCGTCCAAGACGGCGCGCCACGACCTCGCGTGGGACGTCGGCACCGGCAGCGGCCAGGCCGCGGTCTCGGTGAGCCTCCCTCCCCAAGTCCCACCTCTCTCCATCCCTGCCGTCCATGAGTTTCTCTTCCTCTTTGCTTTCTCCATAGCGAAGCCACGGTAGTATAGAGATTTTGACTTGTCATGGAGCTGTAGCTGCCTTTGAATCTTTTACGGACTAGTCTCCAGCAATTTACAATCAACATATATGTGCCTTTTTATGCCGACGTTCCTTTCCATGGACCCATGCTGAATCGTTGCAGCCACTCGATCAGCATCCCCTTTTTAGCTAGCTAGTGGAATCGTACTATATCTCACTACCTCCAACCATTTCTTGCATTCAACATCAGCAATTTCTAGTGGAATCCAGATAGATAGACTTTGTAGTACAGCAATTGACTTGTCCTGGCTTCTCGTGCGTGTGGCTGCAACGCATGCAGCTGGCGAAGCTGTACAAGAAGGTGGTGGGCACGGACACGAGCGCGCAGCAGCTGGCCTACGCGCCGGCGCTCCCCAACGTGCGCTACACCCACACCCCGGCGGACCTGCCGCTCGAGGGCATCCACGCGGCCGTCGCGCCGCCGGGCACCGTCGACGTGGTCACCGTGGCGCAGGCCTTCCACTGGCTCGACCTGCCGCGCTTCTACGCGCAGACCCGCTCCCTCCTGCGCGCGCACGGCGTCCTCGCCGCATGGTGCTACACGGAGCCCCGCGTGGGCGCCGCCGTCGACGCCGTCTTCTGGCGCCTCTACGACGGCTCCCAGCCCCACTGGGCTCCCAACCGGAAGATGGTCGACGACGAGTACCGCAGCGCCTACTTCCCCTTCGACCCCGTCGACGGCGAGACCCACACTGGCCCCTTCGAGTTCTCCACCGAGCGCCGCATGGACCTCGACGACTACTTCACCTACATCAAGTCCTGGTCCGCGTACCAGACCGCCAAGGACAATGGCGTCGAGCTGCTCGACGACGAGACTGTGCGGGAGTTCGCCGACGCGTGGGGCGGCGACCGCCAGGAGGTCAAGACGGTGACGTACCCCATCTTCCTCAGGATCGGCAAGGTGAGGCCTTGAGAATCACCTACAGATGCGGCATGATGATGCAAGTGGCCTTGAGAAAGCCACGCTTTCAAGTCTTCACGTGACGAAGTGAAGATGGTGCAAAATGCCGACCAGCGTACGTGTGCCGCCGCTGGACCATTTTATTTGCATTCCACGCTCTTTTTTACAGGACGAAGTGATTTTTGGCATCCTGCTACTACCATCCCCTCCTATTCATATTCCAAATTCAGCGTGTAACAAATGGTATTCCTAGTATCCATCCCATTTTCAAGACAAATAATTGTAAGCTGTGGATGTTACCTTGGTCTATCGTATATGAATGTTATTTTTGCCAGTTTAGCTATATGTAAGTTGCCTGAATATTGAATTAAGGCCAGTCGATTTTTCTGACAGTTGATTGCTGCTTCAAGATCCGCGCTTCTGATTTTTTTTCTGTTGTGTGTTGTGTCTGATTTGGGCTGGGAATTCAACTGACCAGTGTTTTGGGCCAGTCAAACCTTAGCAGGCTGAAGCCCACCAGCCCGTATGACGACCCAGCCTTCCTCTATCTTCTTCTGGTTTTGTCTATCTTTTTTTTTCTGTTTTTATTTGTTTTTTACTTTTCTTTTTTCTTTTTTTTATTAGTCGGTTTTAGAATTTTATTTTGTGGGTATTCTTAGGATGTTGGTTGGGTGTAAATGTATGTACATAAATACTATATATAATATGTGCAAAAACTGCACTAGTATATAATTATTGTTTGCATATTATGAAAAGTGCAAATTAGTGTAAAGTTGTGTGTAAGTTTTTCTTAATTTTCTTTCCTCTCAAAGGGTAATAACAATGCAACTAATTAATTCTTTCTTATAAAAATTTATTGTTTTGATTTTATTCTAGTTTTTATTTTATTTTCTTTCTTCTTTATGGGTAACACCAATGCCACTAATTCATTGCTTCTTAGAAAACTTTTGTTTGCCATAATTGCACTATTGTATGCTTATTCTTGCACATTTTCAATATCCGTATGCTTATTCTTGCATATTTTCAATATGCGCAATTTTAGTGTATATTTTGTGCAGATTTTTCATTTTTTTGTTTTACCTTTCTTTCTACTTAAAGGGTAAATACCAATGCCAATAGTTCATTCATCCTTAAAATACTTCATTATTTTATTACACTTTAGTTTTTATTTGATTTTCTTTGTTTTTAAAGGGTAATACCAAACCCATTAATTCACTCTTTCTTAGAAAATTTCATATTTTATTGTTTTAGCTTTTGTTTCATTTGCTTTCTGCTTTAATGATATTACCAAAGCAACTAATCCATTCTTTCTTATGAACCTTCATTATCTTGATTTTATTTTAAGTTTTGTTCAGTTCCTTTCTTCTTTAAGGGTAATACCAATGTCACAAATTCGATCTTCCTTTTTCTATGAAAATTCCACTATTATATGCCTATTCTTTCATATTTTTGAAAAGCGCAATTTTTGTGCCTATTGTGTGCATTTGTCGTTGTTTGTTTTAGATTGTATTTTTTGTGTTTTTTTTTCTTTCTTCTTAAAGGGTAATACCAAAGGCAATAATTCATTATTTCATAGAATATTTAATTATTTGATTTTTTTAGCTTTTGTTTCTTCTTTAAGAGTAATACCAATGCCTCTAATTAATTCTTCTGATGAATATTGTTTCTGCAAAAAAAATCCACTATTGTGTGCTTATTTTTAGAAAGCGCAATTTTCTAAGAAACAATCCACTATTTTGTGCTTATTCTCGCATATATTTAAAAAGCGTAATTTTTTTATATATATTGTGCAATTTTTTTTATTCTTTGTTTGACACTCTTCTTTCTTTTGAAGGGTAACACCATGCCACTAATTCATTCCTTCTTAGAATACTTTCTTTTGAAACTTTCATTATTATATGTTTATTCTTGCATATTATGAGTATGCGCAATTTCTGTGTAAACTGTGTGCAATTTTTGTGTTTTTTTTATTTGATTTTTTTCTTTCCTTTTTTTGAAGGGTAATACCAATGCCGCTAGCTCATTACTCTTGGAAAACTTACCTTTTTGTTGGACTGTGGTTATTTTCATGCTCTACTGCATTCGATTGCCGGATGTGCCAAAAAGTTGAGAGATTATACAATTTAGATATGATTTTTAGCACATGCGTGTATCTGTATAGTAGGCTGTGCTTTATTCATTTCTTTGATGGCTTACATACGTACACTTCGAGCTGTTGTACGCATGCATTATCATTCCTTTTTCTGTAGAGTAATTAGCCGCAGCGGTGGATAATGGAAAATAAAAACTGGGCGGGCCAGCCTAGAGGAGAACACGGAAAAAATAGTCTTGCCTGTGCCTGTGGACTGTGGAGTATTGCTTGCTAGTGTAGTTTAGTTGATAATACGGTCTTGCAGTTGCATGTCGGACTGATCAGCTGATTCGAGCTAGCTAGATAATACTAGCCGACCTGACAAATCATTGGTGTAAGCGAAGGATATTCAGTGTTGCATGCGGAGACATGAGGAACGAGGACAAAATTACTGTTATGACTTAAAAGGCTAACAAAATCCCGATTTGACCTCGCTTTGAATTTTTTTTCGTTTCTGACCTTTTTGGGAGACGCCAACATCCCTGACGTCTGGGTTGCGAAGCAGACGCCACGAACCCTGGCGTCTGGCCCATGGCCCGCATTGCCTGCCTGCCCGTTGACCTGCTGACGTGGCAAAGGGGCCAGACGCCAAGGACCCTGGCGTCTGGCCCTGGTAACTAGATAACCCCCGGGAGAGTGTGTGAGACCCACCCCACACACTTTCCCCAATCCACAACCCGAGCTTGAAGAACACTTGGAGCTCTCATACTCTCTCCTACCCCTCAAGCTCCCCCTCAAATCCTCTCCAAAAGGTGCATCCCTTAGGTGGATCTTTCCATCACTTTGTTGCTCTTAGTAATCTCCCCCAAATCATCCAATTATTTTTTGTTAAATCTTGTTATTTTGGTTGCATTTTATACATATTGGTGGAACCCTAGTTCATGTTTTCTCACTTATGTTAGTGTGAATGGCTTGGTTAACTTTGATAATATAGTGATATGCATGGTGTGTAGTAGGAATATATGCTTGTTGAGTAGAAAGATTGAGGGTTAGGGTTAGTTAGTGATTAGGGTTAATTTTGCTTAGTGTGTGTTAATTAGTGATACTTTTGTGGACATCACCAATAATTTAGTGTTGATATGAATCGGATATAATGAGATGTATTTGGATAAACACCAATTCTCATTGAAGTCTTAAATGCATTCATGTTATTTTTAGATGGAGAGACTTGTTAATGTTCATTACATGGACAAGGAGGCATTCTTGAGTAACAATGCCGACACGGGTGAGGAACCATTGGTTTTGATACAAGCCCTAGGTATGAGGATGTTGTTGCAAAAGTGAGACAAGCCTTAAAGTGGATGGACACCAATGTTGATGTTAAGTTAATAGGAAGGTATGATGTTGGAGTTGGAGCCAAATCTCGCTTGAAAAGTATGCCTATCACCTCGGATTTGCATTGGGATGTATACAAGGAATAAGTTTCCCAATCGGAAGACAAGTCACTTGAATTGTTTGCCACCAAGGTTGATTCTCCTCGGTTTACACTTGATTTGAACCGGCATGTCTCTTCCCCAATGGATGACATGAGCGAGATGACAATGGTGCCACTTGTTGAGCATAGGGTTGTGGTTGATGCCCCCAATGCTTATCGCCAACCACGTCCCCGTGTACCATCTATTGAACCAAATGAGGTTGAGTTGTATGCCCCCAATGCTTCTAGCCAACCACCAACTAGCCAAGCAAATGAAGTTGAGGTGATTGCTAGTGACGAAGTAATTCAAGATGATGAAGATGTTTATGATGATGACGAAGAGCAAGAGGAAGGGTTTCAAGGTAATGATGTTGGTGACTTGGATGCGTACATAGCTCAAAAGGACATGGATCGTGAGTTGCCTTTTAGGCGTCAATATGCATATGACTCGGATGACGATGGTCCAGTTGAACAGTTAGACGAGGATGGATTCACAAAGCAGGAAAACCAAATCCACTTTGAGTTGACGGGCTTAGAAAAAAGAACTCACTTGTTTAAAGATCTTAGCCTTGCCCATAAAGCTGTTGTTGATGGTGGAATGAGAATGACGGCGATTGAGCCAACACCATGCCCGGATCTAGGAGAACCAAGGGAGGAGAAGGAGGACGAGAATGCTTATTTGAAGAAAGGAGTGAAGTTTCTGAGCTTGCCTATGCTGAAGTTTTGGTTGTCTGACTATGCCATTCGGCACCATAGGCCATTTTATGTTGAGCACTCCGACATGAAGTTGCGTTACACCGTGAAGTGTGAGCAAGAAGGATGCCCATGGAAGGTTCGTGCAAGAAAGCTTAAAGAAACCGAAGACTGGGTGTTAAGAAGTTGTGTTGCCACTCATAGGTGCAAACCGCCATCTAAACGACTTCGAACGACACATCGTCAACTCACATCTGAGTATCTCGGATATAAATGGATGAAAGACATAGGCTTTGATCCCACTGTGAAAGTGAGGTTTCTCATGCGGACGGTGAAAAAACAATTTGGTTATGAAGTCAAGTATGGGAAGGCATGGAAGGCAAAGGAAAATGCTATTAGGATGTTGTATGGTGGTTATGAAGAAGCATACAACCAGCTCCCAAGGTTGTTGGCCGCAATTGCACATAAGAACCCGGGCATGTTTCATGTGGTCGAGGATCACGAGGGAGTGTTCCACCGTGCCTTCTGGATTTATGGACAATGTGTGTAGGTGTTCCAGCATTGTCGTCCGGTCTTGTCTATAGATGGCACGTTCTTGACCGGTAGATACAAGGGCACACTAATGGTAGCAATGGCGCACTCATCAAACGACAACGTGTTGCCGTGTGCATTTGCTTTGGTTCCTTCCGAGCAACAAGACAACTGGGAGTGGTTCATGGGTCATGTTAGGCACAACGTGATTGGGGCTAGGGAGGTGTGCATCATATCGGACCGGCACCATGGCATACTCAAGGCAATGGACATTGTTATTCCAGGATTTCCAAAGCTTCACCACAGATGGTGCATGAGGCATTTCGTGGCCAACTTTTACCGGGCATGTAAGAGCAAGGAGCTCAGCAAAGACCTTACCCATGTATGTGTGGCCTTCACGACCCAAGGTTTCGATGCTTGGTACAACAAACTCTTTGCAGTGGTGAACGAAGGGGGAAAAGACTTCTTAACTAGGAATTTTACCGAGAAACACAAGTGGGCACGCGCTCATGACGATGGTGGTTGGCGATATGGCGACATGACGAGCAATCTGGTAGAATGTTTCAATAATGTGCTGAAGGGTGCTCGTGCATTGCCGGTGACTGCAATAGTGGAGTACACCTTCTTCAAGCTTAATGAGTACTTTCAGAGGCATTCTGAAGAGACTGCAAAATGGATATGTGAAAAAAAGGATTATCCGGAGAAGGTTGATGAATGGTTGCAATTACAAGCAAGCAAGTCTTCACGCCAACAAGTTATCATATTCGACATAATTGAAATGATCTATCAAATTGATGAGCCAGGTGGCACAACACGAGATGGTTTTCAATATGGTGGTGCTGCATTTGAGGTGCGTCTTAAGACTCGGTGGTGCCAGTGCGAGAGGCCTAGTAAGTATCATTGGCCATGCTCGCATTTGATAACGGCGGCGAAGGCGAGAAACATACCTGTTTGTGATGGAAAAACTGTGCGGATGCAAGAGTTCCATGTGGAAGCTACTAGGTTGACATGGGCGCCAAGATTTCACCCTTTCTTGGACCAATCACAGTGGCCTGAGTACCATGTCCCTCATATTAGGCCAGACCCTCTTCTGAAGGTGGAGACCAAGGGTAGAAGGAGAACTAAGAGGTTCAAGGGTGATATGGATGACCTGGCTGGATACACTGGCATGAAACAATTTGGTAGTGGTCATTTCATGGAGGCTCCTAACACTATCAACTGTGGGGTGTGCGGTGAAGGGGGACACAATGAGCGGACATGCAAGATTAGGAAAACCAAAAAAAGAAAAACAAGTCGTGGAGGTGGCACCAATGGTGAACGAGGTGGAAGAGGTGATAGTGGTGGTCGTAGAGGGAGCACAAGTGTCAGAGGTGGTAGTGGTGGTCGTAGAGGGAGCACAAGTGCTAGAGGTGCTAGTGTTCGTAGAGGGAGTACAAGTGCTAGAGGTGGTGGTCGAGCTAGCACAAGTGCTAGAGGTGGTGGTCGAGAAGGCACAAGTGCTAGAGGTGGTGGTCAAGCAAGCACAAGTGCTAGAGGTGCTTGTGGTCGGAGAGGAAGCACAAGTGCTAGAGGTGGTGGTGGTCGGAGAGGAAGCACAAGTGCTAGAGGTGGTGGTGGTCGTAGAGGAATGGTTGATAATGGATCGGCCTTCGGTTATTTGCTTAATCCAGATGGTTGATCTAATAAAAATGGTATATTATTTGTTCATACAATTCCTAGCATTTATTGATTTACTGTATTTACACATGTACTTTCTTTGTGTCTTGTGCTAACAATTGTTCTTTTTGTAGGCATGGCTTCATCCGGTTCCAGGACGAGGCCGCCGTGCGCGGATGAAGAGGACATGCCGAAGACGTGGATGGAGGCCAGTTTGGACAAGGAGAAGGAGAAGGATGTGCCCACACCACCATGTTGGTGTGGTGATGTTTGCAAGCTGAAGGTGTCCACGGACCGCAAGAAGTCATGGACAGAAGGTAGAAGGTTTTTCATGTCCCAACTATGCACATGATCGTCGAAGGCCAACTAACGCATATGACATACCACCGGTATGTTAGGTGTACATACAAAAAACCTCATCAAGTTTGAACTCATATTACTAACAAAAATGATTTTTTATGTAGTCTCCTCCTCCACTTTGCAAGTACTTCACTTGGATAGATCACGAGGTACCAAAAGATGTCCAAGAGGACAAAAATCGAGATTACTTACGGAGGCAGCGCCTCTTTGAGGAGTCGTTTGCACGGGGATTGGAGCGGGAGCGTCGTGAGAAGGAGGCTCGTGAGCGCAAGAAGCGTGAGGAAGAGAGGGCACGCAAAGAGAAGGAGGCTCGTCAAGAAGAGAGGGCAAGAAAACTTGCAAGGGCTCGCGATGCACAAGAGGAGGACGAGGCACGTGACAAGAAGGGAAAGTGGCCCCGTAGTACTCAGTAGACAAATGGAAAAGGCACCGACATCGATGATGGACTTTTGAGACTTTGTGTGTGATGAATTTGTCATTCAAGACCTTGCGTGGTCATGAACTATTTATGTCATTCGACACATTGTGTATGATGAACTTGTAAGTCGAGACTATTTGAGATTATGTGCAAACTATGTTCGTCATTCGAGACTAGTTAGTATGCTTTGTTCATATTTTTGGTTGAGACTTGCATGCTTTGTTCATATTTAACAGTGTGTGCTACAAGTTGCTAAGCAAAAACATTAACAAAAGACAGAAGTGTGTGCAAAAACTCCAGGTCCACACCCAGACGCCAAGGTTCATGGCGTCTGGCTCTTCCCACAACCAGACACCAGGGACCCTGGCGTCTGGCTCGTTTTGCTCGTGCAGGAGACCAGACACCCTGTCTAATGTGTGTGATGGACATCTAGACGCCAAGGTCCATGGCGTCTGCCTCCCACACCCAGACGCCAGGGACCCTGGTGTCTGGCTCGTTTTGCTCGCGCAGGAGACCAGACACCCTGTCTGATGTGTCTGATGGACATCCAGACGCCAAGGTCCATGGCGTCTGGGTCCCTATCCAGAGAGCATTTTTGCAGTTATCTGTTGATGGATAAGATTCGAGTGGATAAGATTTTTTGGGCCCACCTCTAGCCCTCTCATCCATTCATCTCCACCCACTCTCACCTCTAGCCCTGCCAACGTCACTCCCTCATCCAGCACCCTAACCCCCCTCAAATCTCTCACATATCGGTCCGGTTTCACCGTTGGATCTTCGGGATTTCGAAACTAGAAGGTAAATCAACTCCACCCCCATTTTTTGGTTGGTTTAATATATCATACTTTTGTGAAAACCCTAGTTTGTTATCTTCATGGTTTAATGAATCATAGGTTAGCTACTAAGAGATTTGTGTGATGTAGATGGCTAAGGAAACTCAGTGGGTGCTTAGCCCTGTTGTTCATGTGCAAGGCTTGTCTCCATGTGTTGTGCAAGTTAGTGAAGTGGACCTCACTTTCGATTGGTTTAAGACTAAATTCATGTTGAAGCAAGGGTTGAAGGAAGAGGATTTTGTGTACTACGTCAGCAAGAGGCAGTCAGATGGCCTCAGGGAAAGAAAATTGGTTGACATAACTGATGATGGCAAGATTCAAGAAATATTGCAAGAATGGCAATGGAAAAGGGTTGTTGACTTGCATTGCTACAGGAAACCGAGTTATATGTGATGTTCATGTCGTTTCAACTATCATGGACCATCGTGGTCATGAACTACTTATGTCATTCGAGACATTGTATGTGATGAACTTCTCATTCGAGACTATTTGTGTAATTTGAACTATGTTTGTAATTTGCTATGTCATTCGAGACATTGTATCGTAGACCATCGTGGTCATGAACTATGTTTGTCATTTGCTATTATGTGAACACTAATGTTTGTCATTCGATACTATGGGTGTTTGCTAGAACAAAATATATATGTCATTCGATACTATGCTGTGACAAATTATGAACAAAATGAAAAAACTACTACACCAGGGCCAGACGCCATGGACCCTGGCGTCTGCTCCCCTGACTTAGACCAGACGCCAGGGACCCTGGCGTCTACTCCCCTGACTTAGACCAGACGCCAAGGACCCTGGCGTCTGGGTCCCTGTACATAATATTTGACATGCTATTTGATGCAGGAAGATATCACATATATAATAATATGACAGGTTCATAGAACACAGAAGATAGCACATTTCACAGAATTTTCACCACGACAAATTCTTGCATAAAAACGACAACAAGTCCACAGATTTTTCATCACGACAAATTCATGCATACATAGGACATCAAGTGCATACATAAGACACCAAATTCAAGACAACCTAAGAAGTTTTTACCATGACAACAAGAAGCTCAGTTCCTCCTTCCTCTCTTCACAATGGTTGCAAGTGTATGCTCCTCCTCTTCGTTAGTCTCCTCCTCCTCCTCTTCGCTAGTCTCCTCCTCCTCCTCTTCATTGTATGCCTCCTCCTCCGCCTCAGTGTTGGCCTTATATCTTTGCATTCCTCTTGGGATAAGCTGATGAGGATACTCCGGACTATGGAATTGTGTGTTCCATGTCTTCTTTCTACCTTTCTTGCCTGGTGTCTTAGCTATGGCTTTGCCTTTCCTAGAGCGAGCATTGCCTTGTGTCGGTTTGTGTAACCTGTGATGGTTGTGGAGCATCAACATCATACTCATGATCCTCTTCATGTGTTGCATCATACTCATGCTCCTCATGATGTGTTGGCTCCTCTTGATGTGCTGGCTCCTCTTCATGGAACTCCTCCATGTCCTCATCGTTCTGTAGATAACGCCGTCTATTAGCTGTGGCGGTGCGGCTACCAGGTGCATACACGTCACTGGACTGAGTACCATGGCAAGAAAGCATTGTTGCCATCTTGTGAAACCGCTTCTTGAACTTCTGCAATAAGACAAAATATGCTATGATATGAGATGCACATAAATAATCCGCGAAAAGAAACTTTTATAATATATTGATCACACCTCCATAGTGCTCCTAAGAGTCCTCTCAGATAATGCACCACCAGGTGGATGACTCAGTGCAACATTGGCATCGTTGACGCACAGAAGCAACTCTCTGCCCTGCAATTCATGAACACACCAAACTTATGTATTTGAAAGAAGACAACATGATGCAAGTATGTTAGAATAGGTCAAACAGACTACCATTTCATCATGCATTGGTGCATAGTCAACGTGATCCTCTCTGGTGTCTCTCACAGCTGTGTTGAAGGTTTGGTAACCTTGTGCAGTCTCCGGGTCTTCAAACACCAACTCCGACCACTCCTCGTGAGTCCAACCAGGCTTTAGCTTTAACCGGTAACGATCCGCATACCACACTTGATACTTCTGATATGCTGACTGATTGTGAGGTCTATTCTCTGATTACACTAAAGTATCTCTTTGATTCCAAACTTCTATCCACACACGGTGTTTGTTTGCCCAATCTGATATATCCTGATTGTTCCTTCGATCAAACCTACAAATGATGCACAGGACAAAGCATTAGCAAACATAGACTTATTCAATGCTCTACTACATACTCAAGGCATGCTTGCTCACTGATGCAGAGATAGCGTTTCCTCCTTGCTCTCCTCAATTGGAATACCTTGTCTTCTTCCAAATTGTCTTGCCACACGGTCTACAAAGTGCCACTCAACTGCGAAGAAGCATATCATTGGGCACCTCGCCCGCCAAAGATGGCTATCACGCGTGCACATCTCATTAAGATCAAAGCCACGATCTTCCACATAAGGCAACCAATGTACCTGCAAAACAAAGAGATACATTGTTACATACAAGTTTCATTCTTGACTAAATTTGGTCTCATCGAACTTCTCTATACCTGCTCAGCAGGCAAGGTGTCCAGCTCATTCATATAGCACTTGTATCGCACATGCGAGCTTCCTGTGTACACTATCACTTGTTCCCAATAGTAAGCAAGCGTAGGTCGCCGATATGGATCATCATCATGCACCCCATCATGATTACCCCGTGGGTTTGGCATGTTGGGGTTCTTGAAATCGGGCCGGCCAACCGGGATCCGCTCCCACATCCACATGGATAGGCTCCAAACAAACCCAGCCAATGAGGATGTATCTCCCTTCCTGTGACACGCCAAGTCAAGCTGCAATTAAACAAACATGTAAGATATGGAGGCGCATGACAAATGCATGATAAATGGTTGCAAATATCTCTTACCTGACGATACAAATATGCCAGTGCGGCCGAACCCCAGCTATACTGGGTATCCCAGTTATTGAGTAGCTCCAGAAACATCTAGAGGGCTGAGTTCCCGGTTGCATTTGAGAAGACTACCTTTGTTAGTACATACCAAAGATAAGCCCGCGCGTACTGCTGCACAACCACGTCATTCGCACCCTGAGGGCATGGATTGGTGTTTCCTCTAACCAGTTTTAGCCAAGAATGCCTCACTCTCGCGGTATCGGCCTTGCCTTCCTGAGGGCCGTCAGGCTGAACACCAATTAAATTGCCAGTCCGTTCTCGCCAATTACCGACGCTGACACGACCGGTAACAGCTTGTCCATTGATAGGAAGGCCTCTTATCATAGCCATGTCCTTTAGGGTCATCGTCATCTCCCCACATGGAAGATGGAACGAGTGAGTCTCGGGCCTCCAACGATCCACAAGTGCGGTCAGCGCCGCATGGTTCACCGGCGGAGCGCGTCGCTTAAACTGCAACACGAATGGGAGAAGACCCAATCTCCGAACGTAAGGCTCGTACCACGGGTCGTAAGTAAAGTCATCAGCGGAATGACCCCTCATGCGCATAGCAACTACAAGCTGCAAATAAAGTGATGTTTTAATCAATACAAGAACACAAATGAGAAACAATGAAAATTGATAAGTCTAGCTTCTTACATCTCCCTTCTCAATGGCACGAGCACGATGCTCCTTATCCCACTCATCGATTAATCCGTCATACCAACGTCCATCATCATCCGCCATCCTACAAAAAAATCACAAACATCTATGAATACATGAACAATATCAAACAATACTATTTCCTTCTTCAAGTTATGCCATATAAAAACACCATTCTTCTCACACATAACCACATCATTTCTTTCTTCTACATATGCACACATATCATCTAGAGTACCAAATTTCACCATCAAATAAAATTCATAATCATCATCCGCCATTCTATTGAACAAATCATGACACACACAATAATCAAATTTCATCATCTCTTTTGCAAAAAAAACTTTGCCATCTATATATTCAACTATATTGTCATACCACTTCACACATATAATATTTTTTCTAAATATATTTGCTTGCCAAAGAAGTCTTTTCAGATTCAAACAAATATTATGCCATCTATATATTCAACATATAGCTAATTTACTAGCACATGCATACATCATCTTCTCAAATATACGCACATCATCTTTCAATCAAATAAAATTCTCAAACAATATGGTGTCACATAACCATATGCACAATTTTATCATATGCAACATCTCTCTCTCCCTTAAAACACTCATATTCAAAACATATGCAAATACATAACATCTAATTTATACAACCCAATCTGTGGAACAAATCATGTCACATACAACCATCAATTTCATCATCTCTTTTGCAAAAAAAATAAGCCAATAGGATAATCTACATATGAACCAAACAATTTCAAATTGCATACATATTCAACAACACATCATCTACTATCTACAAATCAACTATACCATCTAACAACTACACAAAATTTACTAAAACAAAAACAACAAGTACTCATCTAACATCTCCCAATGATGAATAATGCAACCAAAAAGAGATGTTCTAATCAAAACAAATTGGAGGGAATGGGGGAGAATACCTCAAGGATGCTTGGGGGCCTCGGATCCATAAATTTGGGTGGAGGATGGAGTAGATCAAGGGGGGATTTGGTGTGAGGAAGAAGAGGGGCGAGTGAAAAGTTTCCTCTGTTCTTGGGTTCGGCCGCCGCCAGGGAGAGGTTGGGGATGGGTGGGCTAGGCCCGCGCGTGGTGTAAACCTACCAGGGCCAGATGCCAGGGTCCTTGGCGTCTGGCCCCTTTGCCACGTCAGCAGGTCAACGGGCAGGCGGGCAGTGCGGGCCAGGGGCCAGACGCCAGGGTTCGTGGCGTCTGCTTCGCAACCCAGACGCCAGGGATGTTGACGTCACCCAAAGAGGTCAGAAACGAAATTTTTTTCAAAGCGAAATCAAATCGGGATTTTGTTAGCCTTTTAGGTCATAACAGTAATTTTGTCCGAGGAACGAAGCGAGCCAATGTTGTACGTACTCATGCAGCGTCGGACTGGACATATTGACAGTATAGTTTTTCCCACATGGGCTGGGCACCACGGCCGCTTTTTCCCTCGAGTAGCTCCCGTCTGTGGTAAGCTAGTTGTTAAAGAAAAAAAAGTGACTGACCCAAATTTTAAATTCAGTCACCTGACATCTAGCCGCTCCATATTTTTGCTGTGTTGCTAAAACTGAGTCCGCTGTGTTAGTCAATTTACCACCTTGACAATTAATGAATAGGTCGAAAGTTATTCTCGCAAAAAAATAATTGCCGGCCGTATGATTTAGAGCGTCAAGGTTCGTGCGTTGGCCTTTTTTACTCAGAAGATGTGTACGTGTCTGGCTGCTTGTTTTTTTAGACAATCTTGGCTGCATATTTGGAATATCGGACGTGGGGCAGCAGGACCTGTTCGACCACTAGGGTGTTGTTGTCTTTATTTCTATGGTGCTACTGTGGTTTCCGTGGGCCTTTATGATGTAGGATGGCCACAATACTACACTCACGGGCAATGAAGGACGGACTTTCACAGACAGTAGTATCTGGAAGCAACTAATTGACGAGCACTTCTTTAAGAGCCACCCAACAATAACTTGGGACTGAGATGAAAGTGCGCGACTTGGCACGCTCTCGGCCGCTGCCGCGTGTCGCGCTCTGGAGGCTACCTTCGTTTTTTTCTCCGCACGCGTTCTCGGCTTTTTAAATCTTTTTTTTTCTTTCGGCTTGCCATAGGTCTTCCTTAGCTTTTGGACCCAAAAAAATAAAAAAAATTGCACCAAAAACACGTTTTTTTCTTCCACGGGAGGCACGGATTTGCTTTCATGAGAGGCACGCCCATGCCTCTCAGAAACAGGAAAAAATGTGTTCTCTGGTTTTTTCACCCGTGAGGCGCAGGGTTTTACTTCGCGAGAGGCACGGCCACGGTTGTGCTTTCGCGAGAGGCATGACCGTGCCTCGGAAACGAATTTTTTTTTGTGTTTTTCTGTTTTTTTCTTCCACGAGAGGCACCGTTTTTCTTCCGTGAGAGGAAAGGCTGGCTTTCGGAGAGGTATGGCCGTGCTTCTCAGAAACGAGAAAAATGTGTTTTATGTTTTTTTTTCTCATAAACCATTCGTAGTACGTGTCCTCCACTAA
>NC_041383.1:30176290-30177559 GCF_002162155.2 Triticum dicoccoides
TAGAGCTTCTTACTCTGCCATGAAGAACATGAAGCTTGGAATCGGAGCTGGGCGATGTCTTTGCTGGCGAGGAAGAGATCTCCAAACTGGTAAAATCAACGCCGTGGCTCTTAGAGAATCCAACGGTTGAGAGGCACGATCCGTGGGATGGCATGTTGGACACTTTGCTGAGTGTCTCTTCAAAAGCCCTCGGCAAACACGTTTTTTTTTTTTTTTGCTTTTCAAGCAGGGGGCTCTGCTTTTAAACCCCAGGAAAATATGGGCAAGAAAAAAGCCTAGAAATGTACTTAATGCATTAAATGCCTAGGAATATATTTAATATATCAAATATACAAAATGAATACAGAAAATGTCCAGTTTTGACATGTAACATATGTTGACTGTAGAATAAAAATATCAAGGTCAAAGGATAAAGCAACAGTCAATTTGTCATCAAGCTTGACTAAGGAGTAGACTTTACTCTCATTTAAACCGGATATTCTCAGATATATTTTTCGTATTGTCACTTTGATTTCCTCACAGATGACTAATAAATGTAAATGTTTGTAAATCCCCTACTTTATTTTGTTCCCTGTTAAAATGAACGTTATTAGGTGAAAAATCGAGCCATATATGGGAAAATCTGAAGGAGTCTCTTAAAAATGTCAAAGAAAAAGGGCATAGAAATAAGGGGTAAGGGTTTTGCGAGATCACAATGCAGCGTTTCTTGCCGGAGCTTGCCACTATTTTCCACACTTTGATGATCCTGAGATAGTTGAGATTTTGGCAGGCAAAAAGATGCTTCAGTTGGCGGTGGAGGAGAATGTGCACAAGATCCATGTCGACCTCGATAGCCAGGCAGTGGTGCACATGATCACGAATCCGGCAAAGAACCGTCCGCGGTGGGGCCAGGCACTGGTGCACATGATCACGAAGCCAGGCAGTGGTGCACATGATCACGAATCCGGCAAAGAACATTCTGCTAATATTGCCACGCATAAGTTAGCTAGAGTAGGTGTTGCTCAGGAAAGATGTCAAGTGTGGCATGGGGTTGGAGGTTGTCTCGTATGATATTACAAACTTTGTGTTTCAAATTAAGCGGCAATTTACCACTAAAAAGGGGGGTTCAGGCCTAGCCTAAACATTATGTCAGGCTCGGCGGGCAGTAGCACACGGCGACGGGATGCACACGAGGCTCGGCAGGCAGTAGCGCAAGGTGAGGCATCAAGGTTGCACACAAGCAACTCGTGTGGCGTCCCGTCATAAGCACGAAGGATCATCAATGACCCC
>NC_041383.1:30177720-30186175 GCF_002162155.2 Triticum dicoccoides
ACTAGATAATTTCCACACCGGATTATTTGATGGTGCAGATATGCCGATGTCCAGATGCATGGAACTAGAAAAACGTATTAGTACTGCAGTTATTGCCCATTGCCGTCACAATGCAACGGAACAATGCCCCTAACAACAATTTGCTACGTATAGGTCGCCAAATGCATCTGTACAGAAATTCCATCAGTCCATCACCTGTCCTTTCTGCAATCGATCGAGCCAGAAAATTCCTGCAAACCACTTTAGATTGTCGATCGTTCATGCAAGTTGCATATATGATCTTCTTAGTGACGACGATTCTACAGATAAAAGGAGAATACTACTGTATATCAACTCCCTATAAATACCACAAACCCATCCCATTGAAGAATCTCCAACTTAGACCGAGATAAAACACAACTAACCAAGCCACTTCAGGTTCGATTCAAGAATATCCCTAGTCATTCACCCTTCGAATCTCCTTTGTTATAATTTGTAGCTTTACCATAAGCCCATTTACTCAATTTTTAGTTTATTTCCCACGCAGATCTATACCGCGACTTGTGAAGCATGAAGGCAGCTACAGTCCTTGTGTTCATCCTACTGGTGATTACGGCCTCTGCTGCTGCAGCTTCGGCGAGGAAGTTGGCAGGAGATGATGGGCAGCAGACGGGCAAAATGGTGACGCAGACGGAGGTGAACGTACTTAATGGGAAGCAATCTGATGGCTACGGTGAACATCAGTGCTCAATGAAGAAGTTCCCTGCTTGCAAACAAGGTCCGTAAGATCATGCTTATAATCGTCGTGGTTGAATGGAGAATTACCTGAGCCAATGACGGATCCAGAAGTACTGCAGTGAAAGGTTTGTATACGAATAAAGGGACTGATGCTCTACAGTAAAAGGTCGTGTATTTTCAAGAGAAATGAATACTAGTAGCATATCGTTTGTAATCAATTGAAATAACACAGGGTGTTAACGTGTGATATTGCTCCCTAGACCATGAGAGTATCATGCTCACTTCTTACCGTATGATGGACTTTGGGGTTGCTCAAATGTCACCTGTAACACGGTGATCATAACGACAACCTACAGACACATCGGAAAGTTTGACAAGTGGTCGGATAGCTCAAGTGTGGGATTTCCTCCTCCGACAATGAAGAGATGTTCTTAGGGCCCTCTCGCTGTGATGGCATCCATCATCGTATGGTCAGACACAGGTGACTACATCACAAGGATGCCGGAACATAATAACGAGAAAGAAGAACAAAATCGGTAACGAGGATTTTGGTATAATCAGCATAGTGATGACTCAGTAGGATAACGATACATCCCATGTTTTGTGAGTGTCACGAAGAAAAAGGAGGATCACATGATAACCAAAGATTTACTCAAATATATGTGCTCATAGGGATCGATATGGACGTCCACGGTCCCGCTATCGGTCATTGAACGAACGGTTCATTCATGTCTATGAGTTACTGAACCTATGAGGTCACAAGCTTAAGGCAATCATGATTTTTTGAGTGTTAGTAGGACGGGAATAATGAGAATATATTTGTGAAGTTGTTTCATTAATATTCGAAAATAGTTTCGAGAGGATCCGGAAGCGTTTTGGAGTTACTGGAAGGGTTTCCGTGAATATCGGGAAATATAGGGTATTACCGATATATGAAAATGTTTCTGGAGATGTTAACATATATATAATTATCTAAAAGTATTTATAATATTTTATATTTAATTTAAATATCAACGGATCTAAAAAGACCAAGAGGTGGAAGCCAACTTGGGCCAAAAAAGACCCAAGTGGAGGTGCCCCCCCCCCCCTTCCTTGGGGGTGGGGGGCGAATCCTACTAGGGGACGAGTCTCCAACTCCTCCCCCAAGGCCAGCGCACCAAGGAGGGGCTTTCCCTCGTTGGTAGCTACCCTTTCCCTCTCCCCCAACCTATATATACTAGGGGATTTTGTCCATTGAGACATACACTTTTTGGAGCCACCTCTAGTTCTTCATCGACAGTCAAGGAGTTCGCTGACGCATGGATGGCGACCACGAGGAGGTCAAGACCGTGAGTACCCCATCTTTCTCAGGATCGGCAAGGTCAGGCCAGAATCAACAGATGCAACATGATGATGCGAGTGGTCTTGAGGAATTGATGTTGTCGAGCCAATCATCAAAAATAAAAACCATTTTCTAGCCAAATTAAATTATCCGGCAGCTCTAAATTGGATTATCATTTGACTTATAATACAATTTCAAGTATGGACTTGTAGTTTGCGGATGTCACTTTTGACTATCATATGGATATTATGCAAACGAGTCTTCAATTTATTTCTGGATGTTTGCTACTCCCTCCAGGTAGGACAAAATGTGATGCCATAGATATTGATTTGAAATGGAAAGAGTATTTGTTAGTGTTGACTGTTGACTGAATGCCTATTGTCTTTAAGGTTCACTACTTGATTAAGAATAGAGGCATGTTCATCATCATGCAACAAGTTAGCATGTGATTTGCCAGAGTTGATATATGTTATTTCATACTTTATGTCTATGTACGAAATTCATGTAACACGTATATGAAATGGAAACTGTATATTCTAGGGCAAGATAAGCATCTCACAATGGTAGTGAAGGTGATGAAGCACAATGTACCCAAATCCAAACAACAAAGGTGGGTAAAAATCGTACTTCCTACTTTTGTGTGGATCTCCTGTTATCTCAAAATAAATTACTCCCTCTGATTCATATTAATTATCGTTGGTTCACTATAAAGTTGTTTTTACTCCCTCTGATTCATATTAATTATCGTTGGTTCACTATAAAGTTGTTTTTATTACAAAATTGTACTAAATCAGCAACAATTAATATCTTTCGAAGGGAGTACAAGAGTATGGTGGCTAGGATAAAGGCTAAAGTAATCTATGGTTCTTGGTTGTTTGGCAATGTAGATTGCTTCAAACCAATGTCTGATCTCAACCTAAAATATGATCTATCTTCTTCCTCAGGCATCCAGGTCCTTATGTGGTATCCATGTCAGGCTTCACTCCGGACTCCAGCTCTTCACTAGATAAGGAAAAGGAAGATATCTTTAGCCAAGATAAACATATTTCCGCATCTGGTTTGCTTACCATGTGTGTTATGGGATAAAAGATTATAGAACACTTGGTCTTGTGTATGGATAAAACCTCCATTGGTTTCCATGCCTCATACACATAATGTATCTATATAAATACTATTTCCTCCTTTCAAAATAGTTGTCATAGTTCAGTTCAAATTTGACTAAAACCATGACAAGTATTTAGGAATGGAAGTAGTAGCATACATGTCGACAAGGCCCCCACAATACGTGAGGATGAGTTCAACTAAGTTGGGAATCTATCCAACATAATTGGACTCATACCCAGACTATGTCTTTGAAGAATTCAGTTCCTAGAACTTAGCAAGTTACTCGCCAAGAATATCGGTCTCTACTCGAGTTCTAGTCTTATTATCTACTGCAAGGAAGCAAACAAGGACAATGACCTCAATACATAATTTCATTCTCTAAGGTAAATCCCGATTAAAGTATATGAACCATCATCTTCTATCTACCAGTTATGGTTGTTGTGCATGTGCCACACAATTTCCATAATATTCGCTATGTTGATACGCTAATTTCATGTAGTGATGAAGCAATCCCAACCGGGACCAAATAAGGGGCATGACGACCACACCTCGATAACATTTTGGCCATGCATCACACACAAGCGCATTGGCACCACATTATTCATGTCCCAATCCTTCTACTCTCACCACAGTTGTCTGTGAATTAACCATAGGGGATACTGAATCGATGTAACAACGTGAAGCAATGGGACAAACTCAAAGGGCTGCCTTTTAAAACCACTGCCTTGACCTTCGATATTCTAAAGGGCTCAACGGCCCAAGAACAATACGTACTGTTTGAGATTTAAAACCTTCATCATTTTTGTCTTCTTCCTTATGCTCATTCTAAAAGGAGTAATGGCTAAAAATCCGAACACCAATGGCTGCCAAATTTATGTCTGGATCAACCAAACACGAGATTCGGCCCGTCTTTACCACAAAACCATCCATGAACCATTGACATGTTAGTGTCATCACATCTCCTCATCCTGTGAATTCTACAACACATGATCTTGCACTATGAAGATGGCATCAGATGGACAGAAGTGTAAAAAAAATTGTACCTCAACCGAGTACTAGCCAAATACCCATCCCTTCACTGTTTTTGTCAATGGGATCTCTTAAGTGCCACTTTTGTGGTTCTTGGTATTCTTTTTGTGTGTGCTTCCCCATGTTAGTGTATCTAGAGGTAGTATATACTACTAAATGACTGTATCTACACACTTCTCATGTTATTTTGGGTGTTCTAACCATGTGTTGTGCGTGACAACATGTATCTATGTGTTTTTGTGTGCGGGCGAACGCGCCGGTAGTTTTTCCATGTTAGTGTGTGAATATTTGCTTCTTGTTTCCTTACTTTCGAAGTTGTTGGGCATGCATCATAGAGGATTGTAGGCCAACATAGATTTCCTCAATTGGATGACCTATGGTTTACCAAACCATAAGGAGTTCTTCGACTACACCCAATAATCAGTGTCTACACAGAATCAGATAACTTCTTCTTGGTCGTCAATGAAACTAGTAAGGTTATCAATCTCACAAGCCTTGCTAGTTACAAGGATATGTATAGTGTGGATGAAATTGATGATTGCAACTAAAATAAACATACACTTATTGTAAGCAATAAAGAAATTTTTTGATCAAGATTGAAAGAAATAAGGATGAATGGACCGGCATCCATAACAACACTAGGGGCATCTCTCCATAAAGCATAGCATAAGTGTGGTGAACAAATGATAGTTTATGTCGACTAAATTGGAGTTTTATAATTATGATTATACGTGGAATGATTGGACATTGGTCATTAGTCCTTAGGGCATTTCCAACGCTATAAATCAAGCCGCTCGTAAATGTTTGGACCATGTTCGTACACTTTGTGCCCTGCAATTACTAGTATAGATCCGAATAGCACATACCCCTCATTAATGACTGGCCATTGAGTCCCACACGTCAGTGATGAGCCTTAACACTGCTGGGCCTCTACTATGGCGTCAGTGATATTAATTTATGGGCTCAGTATATCATCGACCGGTCTAAAAACTAGTTGGGCAGTGGTACCTTTCCCGATGATAAAAAAGGACCAAAGGTAATCACAGACCAACCACTATATTTGACACGTCTGTGTAGTCTATTCAAATCAGACCCTCTATTTTTCCCGCCGGTTGGTACTACGTTGTTCCTTGTCTGATATTTTCAATCATTCATTGCCCCTAGACAATGGAAACCCTCATTGTCTGTCACTGTTGCCGGCCACCAATACTCTTTCCTCTTTTACTTCTGCTTTGTCCCAGCTCCGTCGGCCGGTGATAGTCCGGTGCCGCCGTTCAGCATCTTGCGGCTCAAAGACGCAGATCGGCCACCGCCCGGTGCCACCATCGCCACATTTATGGATATCGCCGCCATTCTGTTGCGTCATCTTTCGAATCCGATAATTGCATTCCACCCCGCCGTCGGACGTCGGGTCTAGCATGTGCTTCGTCATTCCTCGGTCACAGCCGCAGCCACGATGGTGAGATTTGTTTCTTTCTATTAGTGTCCAAATTTGAAGTCAGCTATGCATCTTGTGGATGATTGATTATTATTATGCTATAAATTTGTATGTTAGTTTATTATGCAAATTAGCATCATATTTGTGTGCATTAAGACTAGATATTTCGAACCTTATGGCCTGACTACGAAGATTTTATTTGTATCACGAAGATGAAAGGCATGGCTAGTTGACTACAAAGGTTTTATTCATATCACCCATGGTGAAAAATCTGAAAATACATGTCTTTGTAACTTTGTGCATATGATTTCCTACATAGCTTAAACAAACTAGTATGTGATATTGCTTGGGTGATATCCGAGACAAGTAATAGCTACTATGTATTGTATTTTTTTGTCTTCGCATTAATATTACACTTTATACTATCACTTTAATATGTATTTTTTTGAGCCTGTCACTGATAAAGATGTCTTCACTAACCCAGAGGCACAAAAGGGCCCTTGAGCATCAGTGATGATATAATTTGACCGAACAGTGTTGTTTGCGCCTGTAGTGGTGAACGTTTTGCATCAAACGTCCGTAGACTGGTCGGCACATCCGAATTCCCGCAATCCGGAAGCAAAGCTGGGTATGTATATGGGTGTTCCGACCTCTACCATACATGCGTCCGACATTCCCAGCCCACACAAAACCATTTCTCTTGTTCCACTCCAACAGCCACTCGACTCTCCCCGCCGCATTCATGCCAGTCTAGAGCGGGTGTGACCAGTCACTGGCTCATGCCAGCCAAACGGTGCGACATTCACGTTTGTTGTGTTTGTTGTGTGCATCTTAGCTATGCAGAGGCCGGGTATAGCTCATCATGCATTGTATCCACTTCATGCTACATTTTAAGTTAGTAAAAGCATCATTTATGATAATAAAAACTAGATAATTACCACATTGGATTGATCCATGATACAGATATTCTAATGTCCAGATGCATGCGATACAACTAGAAAACTGTACTTGTTCTCCAGATATTGCTCGTTGCCATCACAATGCAATGGAACAGTACCCCTAACTACAAATTGCTAGGGATATATAGGTCGCAAAGTGAGGATACACAGATATTCCACACGTCCATCTCCTGTCATTTCTGCAATCGATCGAGCCAGAGAATTCCTGCAAATAAACCACCTCACATTGTCGATTGATCACGCTAGTTGCATATCTGATCTTGCTAGTGGCGAAGATCTGCACAGAAGAGCAGTATACTACTGTATGCCAAGTTGCCAACCCTATAAATATCACAACTCCACCGCATTGAGAAAACATCCAACTTACCTCAAGATTAAACACAATTAAGCAAAGGCACTCAGGTTCGATCTAAGAATATTCCAAGCCATTCATCCTTCGAATTCCCCTATGTTCTAATTTGTATCTTTTCCGTACGCCCATTTCCTCAATATTGGATTCTTTGCCACGCAGATCTATACCACGACTTCTGAAGCATGAAGGCGGCTACAGTCCTTGTGTTCGTCCTACTGGTGATTACATCCTCTGCTGCTGCAGCTTCGGCGAGGAAATTGGCGGGAGATGATGGGCAGCAGGCAGGCCAAATGGTGAAGAAGATGGAGGTGAACGTACTTACTGGTTTGCCATGTTCTGAATCTGACCCCGGTTGCCATAACTGCGGAAGAAAGAAATACCCCTGCAACTGAGGTTTAAAGGCGTGCTTACTGTTCGTCATGGCTCAATGAAGAATTATCTGTGCCAATGACGGATCCAAAAGTACTGAAGTAAAAGGTTTATATATATATGAATAAACAGACCGTTGCTCTACAAGAAAAAGGTAGTTTTTCAATGAACCGAGAAGAAAAACGGTGTTCCCGTGAAGTATACTACTCCTATATGACAGTAGTATAACTGGCAACTATTGTGCCAGAAAGGATATAATTAATGTATGTAATATTCCTGCATAAAAAATGCATAATATTATGTATAAATTCGGAGTGTATGTATTATGAATACCTGGTGATTGTTGAGTCTGAACTTGTGACACTCGGGTGCTGGTGCCCCGATATGCAAAAATAATTTAGTAATTTGAAAAGGTCAAAATATTTAGAAAATTTCTGGAAACAGACATGAACAAATGTTGTACGGTGTTAAGAATTTCGCGAAGAAATACCTCCGAGCGTATTGTGCGTGACAAAAACCAAAATCAAGACTATATGCAAGTTACTTTTCATTAGTTTTGTACTCAGATTTTTTTTTTGCCTGAGCTCAATGGAAGTTTATTATACTATGCTAAACTTTGTATACGGATACAAAAGTAGGTAAACTTTTTTTCCAGAAATAGTTTCAAGATTTTTTTACTTTTTTATAGTCATTAAATTATTTTTTCCTCATCAGGTGCACCAGCCTCAGAGTGCATCAGGGTATTACCCTTGGGTTGTATACGTATTATGTACGAAGATGACTGTCAATTCGTAGTGTAATCAATAATTACGCATCCACTCAATATTGCACATGACAAAACACGGAGTCTCGTGTGTTAAAAAAAAGCTCGAAGTCTCCCATTGGGGGGCGTGGCGTGGGGTCTCCTGGTGTGTGGTGGCGCGGCCAAGCTCGAGGCCATGGTGGCGGCTTTGGGCGGCGGTGTGGGTCATGTGGCTGCTTGGTGGTGGTGGCAGCGTGGACGGCTTGGTGCAGCGGCTCGGTAAATGATGAGTGCGGGTGTTCCTCCGGTCATATCTGACGGACTTGGCACCTCCAAGCCAGCGTGTGGCTCGGGGGTGCGCAGGGGCCGTTGCGTCCCCGCTGGGAGGTGGTCCGCGGCAGCGTGGGGAAGTGTTAGTGGTGCC
>NC_041383.1:30187210-30192316 GCF_002162155.2 Triticum dicoccoides
GGAGGGTGTATGCGGCAGCGTGGGGAAGTGTTAGTGGTGCCGGGGCGGGGGGGGGGGTCTTAGCTCCTCCTCGTGGGTTTATTCCGCAGTTGGCAGGCGGCGCTACTAGATCCTTAGCCATCTTCAGCAATGTAAAGTTGGGGTCCCTGGATTGTTCGGTGTGGCATCCACATATTATGGCATCAGTGTAGGGGTGGCGGCGGGGTTCATGCTCCATGGTAGTGGACGATGTTCGACCGCGCGCAATTCCCGGGAGCTGACTTGGTCGGCGCTGGAGCAAGCCTTTGCGTTATGGTCCACTTGCTTGCTTCCTGTTCATGGCATCGGTCCGAGATGTGCTCTCTAGGTGATGCTGCATCATCGGGTGGTCAACGCTGAGGAACACAGATTTGGCGGCATTCAAGCGTGCTTGGCAGTGGCCGTCAATACTCATTGGGCTGTATCCCCCACCCCCCTCCCCGGTCCATCAGGACCGTCAGGAGACACGGGCATGGGCGCTTCCTACGGTTGGGGGGGGGGGCGACCCAGGCTCGATGGCTGAAACCGGGCTAGGAGGGAAAGGAAGCGCCTTTCGCTTCTACTACAATTCTTGGCCAGTCATGGCGTGGATGGCCGGTGGTGCCTAGGGCATGGATGCTAGGGCGGTTGTCCTGGATGGCGGGCTTCAAGTTTGGCGTTCCGGCAGTCTCTATGGTGACGGTGATGGCTTCCCCTCATAGTCGTGTGGGCAACGAGGGATGTTGTGAAGGGAGGCTCTCGTCTTTTCTGGCAACGCCCAAATCTAGCATGGATCGGCAGACCCTCATTGCAGTGGTGACCGAGATCCCTCCCGTGGTGTAAGCCAGTTTTCGAGCAAAAGCTTTGTGTTTCTGGAGCCGGCGCCGGCGGCGCCCGTGTGTGCAGCTTCCTTCTTGAAGACGTCGTCGTACGTCTCGTCCTTGTGCCAGGGCTCCAGGTGAAAACTCTAGTCTACTTGTTGGACTCGACAACAGCGACACTTCACGCTGTCACCCTCTTGGGGCGTTGTTGTGGAGCTCAGGGGTTTTTGTTCAGGCCTCGTCTAAGTGTTAGGCTTGTTCTGGGTTCATGTTTATCGTTTGATTTGCTTTGTAAGGGGGTCTTCCCCCCATATTGTACCGTTCGATCGTGTACTTTGATGTGTTGCTGCTCCATATATAAAGTGGGGCGAAAGCCTATTTTGAGAGATTGCACAACATGGGCTTAAAATTGCCAGAAAAAAATAAGGTTGGATTACACGTGGTTTATCTAGGGAGCAACTCTCCTCTTCTTGTATTGAATGTGACAGCTACTGTCTTTGTTTCGAAAAAAAAGTAACATGAGAATGTCTAGCACATAGTTTCCCAACACTCCTTCACAAGTTTGTACGTAGCACGGGCGTAAAATGGTATCTATCACACATGCTATGTGAAAAGTGTGTGTGACGTACGCATAGCGTACTCTTCGGCTGTTAGAGAGACAGCAGGCAAATCAACACGACGAAGAAGAAAATCAAGCAAGGAACATGAGATTTCATGTGGAAAACCCCTCCAATACGAAGGGAAAAAACATCATGCGCCAGCCACCAAATCTTCACTATATCGCGGGAGCTTACTAACGCCGGAGATTTGCAACTGATCAACTTTCGGTGTGGCATCTTAGAAAGGATATATATAACACAGGTGACCTAGGTCAATACTGATCCGTACCGCTACGCTCCGCTTCGGGCTAAACCTTCCGGCGACGGGACTCGCTCCGCTCGCTTATCAGAAGTTAGCCTTTCTCTTTATACTTAAATTTGAATCACAACATAACATCGGCAAAACAGCAAGTGTGATATCGCAATATCACACATAGTACCGTAAACGCAACTGTGTGTGATACCTTGTACACAGTTTCACACAAAAAGAAGACCAATATGCCTCATTTATTTCAGCATCAAAATCTTCACCGAAGTTGTTACTACTCAGTTGTTGGAGTAATAGGCTCACCTCGGTTGTTGGACAGGTTGTTCAGCCATCCCAATAAGTGTTCATGTAAGGAATGAATATACTTGATGGAGTAGTGATCCTACATGAAACTGTGCATGAGATATACCGGAAGGACATGAGCGGAGTAGTAATTCAAGATTGACTTTGAAAAGTATTATGATAAAGATAAGTGGCCGTTTCTCCAAAGGACCTTGAGAAAATGGCGCAAATGGATCCAAAATTTTAAGTTAACTTTGCATCATATGTTGCTTTGCATTGTTAATTCATGATGCTTATATTCTGATGTCCAGACGCACGCAACAACCGTATTACACAGATATTTCATCAGTCCATCACCTGTCATTTCTGCAATCGATGGAACCAGAGAATTCCTGCAAATAAACCACTTCATATTGTCGATCGATCATGATAGTTGCATATCTGATCTTGCTAGTGGCGAAGATCTACACACAAGAACAGTATACGACTGTATGCCAAGTTGCCAACACCCTATAAATATCACAATTCCACCGCATTGGGAAAACATCCAACTTAGATCAATATTAAACACAATTAAGCAAAGTACCTCAGGTTCGATCCAAGAATATAACAAGTCATTCATCCTTTGAATCCCCTTTGTTATAATTTGTAGCTTTTCCACAAGACCATTCACACAATTTTTAGTTTCTTTCCCACGCAGATCTATACCACGACTTGTGATGCATGAAGGCAGCTACAGTCCTTGTGTTCTTCCTACTGGTGCTTACATCCCCTGCTACTGCTCCAGCGAGGAAGTTGGCCAGAGATGATGGGCAGCAGACAGGCGAAATGGTGAAGAAGACCGGAGTGAACGTACTTAACGGAAAGCTACGTTCTGACGACGGTGACCATACCTGCAAAAGGAAGAAATACCCCTGCAACTGAGGTTTGAAAAGCGTGCTTACAGTTGGTCGTGTCTCAATGAAGAATTATCTGTGCCAATGACATCCGAAAGTACTTAAGTGAAAGGTTTATATATACATGAATAAACAGACCGTTGTTGTACAAGAAAAAGGACATTTCTCGAAGAACCGAGAAAAAAATAGTCTTCCATTGAACTATACTATACATGAAAGTACTAGTATAATTAACTGGCAATTATTGTGCCAGCAAGAATATAATTAGCATGTATATAATATCCTTGCATTCGTAAATGCATGATGTATTGTATACATTTGGATACATTGTTGTTGAACTATAATATAATTATTGTGTACATTTGGATTGTATATGTATTATGAATATCTTTGGAATGTACAGTCCGAACTTGTGGCACATGGGTGCTGGTGCACCCGATATGCAAAAATAATTTAGTAACTTGAAAAGATAAAAAAAGAAAATTTCTGGAAACGTACATACCAGATGTTGAACGCGTATAAAAAGTTTTCCGATGAAGTACCTTCCAGCGTACTGTGCGTGACAAAAACAAAAATCAAGACGATGAGACCGCAGATCACTGTCTAGACTGCCGACCGGAGGCTGCGCCATGTCTGGAATCCCATGTCGTCTGCCTGCTTTGTGATCAAGACGATGAGACTGCAGATCATCTCGTTGCCCGGTGCGTCCTCGCCCGCGAAGTCTGGCACTCCATACTCTCCCGATGCGGCCTCGCCGACTTCGCCCCGACCACGGAGTCCACCCTAATTGATTGGTGGCCGTCATCCCGCGTGCTGGTCCCACCGCATGCTAGGAAAGGTTTCGATTTCATCGTGCTGCTCACTGTCTGGATGCTTTGGAAGGAAAGAAACAGTCGTGTCTTGGAGCGCTCTGCCGTAGTAGCTAGCAAGCTCTGTAGGCTGGCCGCCGTTGAGGCAGAGTTGCACTGGTAGAAAGGGGGCAATGGTCCAGGCAGGGCCAGCCCATTAGTCTCGGTTCAGTTCAGAACCGGGACCAATGGGAGCATTTGACCCGGTTCGGGAGCCCCGGGGGCCGGCCGGGCCACGTGGGCCATTGATCCCGGTTCGTCTGGACCTTTTGGTCTCGATTGGAGGGATGAACCGGGACTAAAGGGCCTCGCTCCTGGCCCACCACCATTGGTACCGGTTGGTCCTCGTTGCGGTCAGAGTTTAGTTCCACCTCGCCAACCGAAGGGCACTCACACCGGTTTATAAGCCCCTCCCTCTCTGCCTTGTTGAGCTCCTCTCAAAATGAAAATAGATGCCTTTATAGAGGGAATTTGACCTAAATTCATACTGAATTTCTTTGAAGTTTGTAGAAATTTATTATGAATTTAGGTTAAATTTTCTCTATAAGCGCATCTATGCTCATTTTTTTTAGTAAAGTTAATCACAACTATTTTTTCTTCTATTTATTTCTGAGTAGTTTTTTAAATAGTTTTTTTTATTTTCTGCTATATTTATTTTTTTTCTATTTATTTCTGAGTTGTAATAAGTCACTAAAAATAAGCATCTATGCTCATTTTTTAGTAAAGTTAATCACAACTATTTTTTCTTTTATTTATTTCTGAGTAGTTTTTTATATAGTTTTTTCTTTTCTACTATATTTTTTTTTCTATTTATTTCTGAGTTGTAATAAGTCATTAAAAATAAAAATATATGCTCATTTTTTAGTAAAGTTAATCACAACTATTTATTTCTGAGTAGTTTTTTATATAGCTTTTTTTCTTTTCTGCTATATATATATATTTTTTCTATTTATTTCTGAGTTGTAATAAGTCATTAAAAATAAAAAAGAGGCACAATGCTCGCTAATTCGCTTCAAGCCTTTCGGAATAGTGTAAACTGCACTGCACATAGCTCCGTGCAGTCTACCCTATTCCTCAAGGCTTGAAGCTAACAAACGTGCAGGTGAGCATTGAGTAATTAGACGGGTCCATTGGTACCGGTTGGTGGCTCCAACCGGGACCAATGCCCCTCTTTAGTCCCGGTTGGTGGCGCCAACCAGGACCAATACCCATCCTTAGTCCCGGTTGGTGCCACCAACCAGGACCAAAGGTCTTTGTTTCCCGCCTTTGGTATGCTGAAAAGAGGCCTTTGGTCCCGGTTGGTACCACCAACCGGGACTAAAGGGTGCATTGGTCCCGGTTGGTGCCACCAACCGGTACCAAAGCCTTTGCTATATAAGTAGCACTTAGGAAAAT
>NC_041383.1:30193233-30198148 GCF_002162155.2 Triticum dicoccoides
TTTTTTTGGTGATATTATTGTTGAATATGTATGTTTGTATGTTCATATATATGCAAAGATCGAATATATCAAATTTTTATGATTTTTTTCTGTTCATAGAATTTTTATGATTTTTTTGTTCATAGTATTTAGAAAAAGGAAAAAATAAGAAGAGAAAGTGTTTAATATAATTAGTTAGAAAAATACTAGTTTATTTTTAGTAAGTATTACTTTATTTTGTTTATAGTAAGTGCTTTATATATAGTTGAACTAGCTAGTTGATTTAATAAACTACTTTATTTTACTATATATAGAAGTAGTTTGTTTTTAGTAAGTACTACTTTATTTATTTATAGTAAGTGTTTAGTAGTTGAACTAGCTAGTTGATTTAATTAATAAAACTGCTTTATTTAACTATATATAGAAGTAGTTCCCGCATCGACGTCGGCGATGCCTATCCCCAATCCTCGTCATCGTCGACTCGGCGGTGGAGGCCTGCTTGATCAGGGCCATGTTCGGGACTGGGCTCCGCCGGGCTGGTATTAGGAGGTGCTACCTTCCGGGGGACGTAGGTTGGTGAGGAGGCAGCCCGTTGTTGACCCGATCCTTGTTTGGTGGCGGTCGCGTGGGCCAGTGACGGTGCCGAGGCTTCCGGACACCGCGGAGGTGGTACGTCACCATGTCAGCGAGGAGGACGAGCACGTCCATCGCTACATGGTTGCATTGGAGGGCAGGTTCGACAGTACCTGGCAGGTTCTTCAGGGATCTCACTGGAGCTATGATCCTGTGGTGGTTCCTTATCTTTGGGTGTCCACCGCCCGCGACGATACCCGTTGGGTGCTACGGTTCTAGTTGTATTAGTGATGCCATATTAGTTATAATATTCGACGATGTACGGACACCAAAAGATGATGTACTTTTGCTTATAATTATTGAATGCATTGCTAATTTCAATACTACTTTATTTTATGATTTGGTTTTGCTTATTTTATGATTTGGTTTTGCTTATTGAATGCTCATATTGGAAAGTTCTCCTTCATTCCCGTGTGCTAGACAATTTGATGTAATAATGCACTTGGGAATGAAAGGAGGAGCTACCTACATCACCGATAGTCAACCCGTGATTAATATTTGAATTATGAACATAGGCCAGAAATGTCGTACTCGGACGACGAAAACCGCCCGCCGGAGTGCGACTGGTGCCACGATGACCGAGGTATGTGCGACAGGTTCATTGAGCTGGACGAAGATCGGTGCTTCAGCATTAAGCTCGAGGAGACCTTCGATGTTCATACGGTACGCAACGACGACAATAGTTTTTTTCGTAATTAAGCACAACTTCAACTATTTTAACGTGTATTTTTCATCTTTTCCAATTCGACTAGGTTATCACATGCTATGCAAGACGCTATGTCTTGAAGAGGATGGGTTTTGAAGACCATGAAAGTATGGAAACCAAAAAAATTATCCTAAGTACCCATCATGGTGTGGATTTTCAAGTAAAGTTGTACAGTGCTGAGAGTGTAACCCATTTTGGTTGCAAAAATTGGGAAGCACTTTGCAAGATATATGGTTTTGATGAGGGTATACTTGTCACCATGGATCTTGGTGATCCTACAATCGAGCAAGAGAGACCTTCGATTTTGGTCCTTGTGGATACACCTCCAATTCTTCCCCCGTGTGAGCTTAACATAGTTATTAAGTAATTTATATTGTTTATTTCAAAATAGTTGACATCTTATTTCCATTGACAGCTTATTTTTATTCTTCAAAGAAGGTGCGGAAGATGGTAGACAAAACCCACTACACCGAAGTCTCCGAATTAACTTATAGGGAGAAAAATCATCTGATCGCATTCTGTACTAATCTTGAGAATTATAATGTCTACAATCAAACTCCTCAACATTATGGTCAATACGTGCCACTAGTGCATGTGTTGAACTACGGTAACTACCATGAAGATACCCTGGTAAGAGTTTTTACTATTACGACATCCGTGCATCTTTTTGCACACTTCTAAAACTAGTACATCATTGCTAACTACGAAGTTATTACTATTTTTTCAATAGATAATCCTGAATGATTGTGTGCCTCATCTGATGTATACGCACGGTACCCTTCATGTTTTGAACACACAACCAGGTCTTCCTACGAATCTGAACTGTCCATACCGGGTTTCTAAAAGAAGTGGAGATATGACAATCAAAGAATGGAAAAAATGTATGGACAGTCGTAAGGAGCTTCTTGGAAGCAAAAGGCAGCAAAGCGCAAAAATTGGAGACAGGATGATCTCCATTCTTCATAATGGAGAGTCAGAGTCTATATTATTTTATGCTATTTTACCTTAAGGGTGTTTAGGTCCTACCTGATACTGATGATCATGTACTAAGAACGATTATATGTAAGGTTGGGTTCGATGACTACGAGGATGATGATCGTATGACTTATTATTAATAACGAGTAGAAGTTGTATGATGCATATGATGCATGATTAGTAGGACTTGTTATTATATATGATGATGTATGATGCGAGCATGCAGCGGGTGAAATGAACATAGCAGCAGTGGTAAACCAAGGACGAAGATATAAGAGAGGACACTTCTCTCTATTAGCTAGCTAATAACAACCTAAAAATAACCCCCAAAACCCCTAAAGCAGTCATTTAAAAAAAAAACATCTCCTTTTGGTCCCGGTTGGTGCCACCAACCGGGACCAAAGGCCCCCTTGCCTGGGCTCGGCGCACCGGCCACGTGGAGGCACATCTGTCCCGGTTCGTGTTTGAACCGGGACTAAAGGGGAGGGGGTATTAGTAACGACATATTAGTCCCGATTCATGAACTGGATCTAAAGGCCCTTACGAACCGGGACAGATGTCCCCTTTTCTACTAGTGTTGTAATGTTGCCCTGGGCACAGTACTGTATCGTACACTGATCATCCGAGCCTGGGCATGAGCATCGTGGCCATCGTATGCCGATGTTTGTGGATACTCTATACTATTTCCTTTCTCCCCTACCTTAATACACAGACACACAAGCCTTTTGTGTGTTCGCAAAAAAAAAAAAATCAAGACTATGCAAGTTACTGTTCATTAGGTTTGTACTAGAAAATTTGTTTGTTTTTGGCCTGAGGTCGAAGGAAGTTTATTCATGTGGTAAACTTTTTATACGGATACAAAAGTAGGTTAACTTTGTTTCAGAAATAGTTACGGAATTTTCTGGCTTTTTCTGTAAGTAATAAATTATTTTTTTCCTTATCAGGTGCACCGGCGCCCGAGTGCATCAGGGTATTACCCTTGGATAGTTGGATTGTATATGTATTTTGTACGAAGATGATTGTCAATTCGTAGTATAATCTAAAATAACACAGCCACTCAAGATTGCACAGGACCGGCCTAAAATAGATTTGGTTTTTTTATGCCCTTCCTAGGTCACGCGTCGGATTGGCTTGGATTACCAATCGTTAATCGTTTTCCTATCTTCCTTCCGAAGATAGGAAAATCGATCTAGCTCTCCGCCGTCAGGGACTCGCGCTCCGCTGCTGTTATCCGGCGGCTCCCCTCCGTTGACAACCTCGGTCGTTGGAGGTGGGGGGCTTGCCTGATCCCCCGTGTGGATAGTTTTATGCCAAAGTAGCTTAGTGTTTTAGGTTGTTCATTGTCTTGGTTTCGGCGATGGCGATGGCGGTGATGTATAAAATTTCAGATCCTACTCCGGTGAGACGATTGGTCCTATCGTTGGTGATGGATTTGGAATCTTGTCTGTTCAAGCAAGGAAGGTGTGGCGGCGTCAACATCCTCGTGGTGAACATGTGTCCTCGGGCTCCGTCATTGCGATGGCATCGGTTCCGTTGTCGGCGTGGAGCTTGGGAGGTAGTACATGAGCGGATGCAGATTGTGTCTACATCAACGACATGTACCTTCCTCAGGTGTCAAATGTGATGATGTACCTGGTCGTTCAAATCTTACCTCCATCTTGGTACAACGAGAAGGAGTTACGAAACGTGTGCTGGGTTCGTGGTTGATGGATGGCAGTTGTGGTTTCCTCCTTGAGCGTCTTAGTTGTGGTGTGGTGTCAGATTTGAGTTCTATGGTGTGTCTGGGGTGTTGCCCTGGTCTGATTCGTTCAACGACAATATGGCTTCACTTTTGGGGAGCCACCTTGGAGGTCCGCAAAGTTCCATATCAACGATGTAGCCGCGCCGAGCTCGGTGAGTAGGTGATCCGTCATTCTATTCTTCGGTGGTTGTTGTGGTGGTGCCGGAGGCAGGTGATTGACGTTGATGTTAAACTCAGAGATGTTTAACTATCTTCTTAGTTTTGTCATGTCGGTCCTTCCGTGACTTGTACTTTCATGTTTATCATATGAATGAGACACGTATGGCCATGCAAAAAAAAGGCCGGCCTAAAATTACAAGGCAAATAAGCTTGGCTTTCACGTGGTTTATTTAGAATATCCGATAGAAGATGTAGATACAAAAATACCTAATTTTGCATCTTCGAGGCCCAAAAATCCCTCTCCAACAGATGATGTTGATGCAAAAAAAATTACATCTCCGCCTCCCGTAGATTTAAAATACAATACCTTACCTTGCAAATTTGCATCACCGGGTGCAGGAGATATAAAACAATCACCTGTGCGCCACGCCAACCGTCAACCGTTGTTCATTTCATTTGCCCCGCAATTCGGCGGCAGCCCACCGCAATGCGTCACCGCCGTCCCGCGATCTGGCCGCTGCCCACCGCTTGATTCGACTCCGCGGTCGTCCCCACCATTGCTGCAGCCTCCGCCATAGACTCAACCTCCCCCACACTGCCACGTCACCGACCCGCTGTAGCCTCCGTCGTCGCCTCAACCTCCCCCACACTGCCATTGCCAACCAACACCGTGTCGACGCCCCGCCGTCGCCTCACCCTTCCCTGCCTCGCCGTCGCCAACA
>NC_041383.1:30198354-30206846 GCF_002162155.2 Triticum dicoccoides
CCCTGTCATCGCCGTGCCACCGAAGAAGACCCCGAAGAGAAGGACGGGGCTCTTTGGCGTGACGGCGAAGCCCTCCGGCAAATATTATGGTTGGGAATATCTCCATACAAGTGTTGCCAATATTAATGGTCACTGGCTAAACAAATACCAAATAGGTTTAGAAAACTATAAGGGTGGGAAATGCTTGCATTATTATGGTTGATTTGGCTATGTAGAAATGACATTGTTCTTAATGGCAAAAATTCTTCTCCTCGGCAGGTTATTTACCTTATAAGCACTAGCTTCATATATGGTCTATATTAAACGTAGTATCGATCATTGTTCAATGTGGTTTGTATGATGAAATGGATGACTGTTCCACCACCTCCTTCGACATGGCCATATATAGTGTCGGTCCTATATGACCTTACTGTTGTCAATATGTCATATTTTTTCATTGTGTCAGACTGGTTATGTTGACTGTATGCATCTTAGCTATGCAGATGCCGGGTGTCGCTCATCTTGCTTCGTATCCGTTCGATGCTACATTTTAAGTTAATGAAAGCATCATTTTATTATAATAAAAAGAGAAAAGTATGTTTTTGGTCCCTCAAGTTCTCAAAAAGTATAGACTTGGTCCTTCATGATTTTCTGGTATACATTTGGTCCTTCAAGTCTCAAAACCGGATAAGTTTGGTCCTAAACCAGATTTGGAGCACATTAACCAGGTTTGACCGCCACAAAACTGCCCGATGAACAGTAATTTAAAAAAAACTTCAAAAAATGTAATTTTTTTGGGATCCAGTATGCTTACATGCACAAGGTGCGACCAACTTTTCCTGCTCTTTTGACACTCGAGGATTATTATTTTTGAATTTACTATTCATCATGCAGATATTTTTGTTTTTTTGCCACGAGCTCCTTGAGTGTCAAAAGGACATGAAATTTTGTTCGCATCTTGCGTATGTAAGCATATTCGACCCCAAAAAATTTCAGATTGTTTTGAAGGTTTTTTTATATATTTTTCAAATTACTGTTCATCGGGCGGTTTTGTGGCGGTCAAAACAGGTCAACGTGCTCAAAATCTAGTTTAGGACCAAACTTATCCGGTTTTGAAACTTGAGGGACCAAATGTATACCAAAAAATCTTGAGGGACCAAGTCTATATATACTTTGTGGAAACTCGAGGGACCAAAAACATACTTTTCTCTAATAAAAACTAGATAATTAGTACATCGGACTAATTGATGATATAGATATTCTGATGTCCAGAAGCATGCAACTAGAACACCATAGTAGTACTCGAGATAATGCTCGTTGCCGTCACAATGCATTGTAACAGTTCCCCTAACTACAATTTGCTATGTATATATAGGTAGCCAAGTGAAGATACACAGATATTTCATCAGCCCATCACCGGTCACTTCTGCAATCGATCGAGCCAGAGAATTCCCGCAAATAAACCACTTCATATTGTCGATCGATCATGCTAGTTGCATATCTGATCTTGCTAGTGGCGAAGACCTACACACAAGAGCAGTATACGGCTGTATACCAAGTTGCCAACCCCCTATAAATATCAGAACTCCACCGCATTGAGAAAACATCCAACTTAGATCAAGATTAAACACAATCAAGCAAGGTACTTCAGGTTCGATCCAGGAATTAAAAGTCATTCATCCTTCAAATCTCCTATGTTATAATTTGTATCTTTTCCATAATCCCATTCTCTCAATTCTTAGTCTCTTTCCAACGCAGATTGGCACCACCACTGTGAAGCATGAAGGCCGCTACAGTCCTTGTGTTGGTCCTACTGGTGACTACATACTCTGCTGCTGCAGCTCCGGCGCGGAAGTTGGCAGGAGATGATGGGCAGCAGACAGGCGAAACGGTGACGAAGACGGAGGTGAACGTACTAAACGGGAGGCCAGGTTCTGGCGACGGTGAGCATAACTGCCGAATGAGCTGGTTTGTCCCCTCTTCTTGCAAACCAGGTCCGTGAAAACCTGCTAGTAAATCGTCACGGTTAAATGGAGAACTGTGTGAACCAATGACGAATCAAGAAGTACTGCGGGGAATGGTTTATATATGATGCTCTAGAAGAAATTTAAAAGGATGTATTTTAGGTTATACCAGTATAATTTGCAGTTGTACTGCCAGAAACATGGATGTAATTAGCATGTAGTATGATATACTATACTCGCATCAATAAAAGCATGGTTTGTTTATGTATACCTTCGGATTGTATATGTATTATGAATTACTGTATATCTATACCTTTGGACTGTATATGTATCACGTATACAAAGATAACTGCCAATTCATAGTAGAATTGTAGGGCAACTCAATATTGCACAGGACCAGCCTAAACATTACAGTCAAAAGTAATACATGTTGGTTTTCACCAATAATTTACTGGACAACTCTCTTCTACTTATATTAAATGTCAGAGCTCCTGCCCTTGATTTAGCAAAAAGAAAAAGGTATTATCGGAACGTCTATGACATAGGCTACTGCACTCCTCGCAGGTTCGTATGTAGCCTCGAGCACTTCAAAAATCACTGGTTAAAATTGTGGTACTATGAAATTAATTTAAGTGCATTTCCAAAATGTAACAAATGTGATCATTTATATAACTAAGAGATGGGTTTTTTGTTAAACTGAAAAATGATCGTATCTTCTCCTGGAATTTCTTGCATGTACCTACATTAATATTCACCAATACTCTCATTCCCCAACAAAGAAAAGAAAACCATAGCCTCAGGACAACCTCTCATCCTCGTCCCCGCAGCTTCCAGCAGTCTCCCTCACCCCGGACAGTAGGCATCGGCGTGCCGGGAGATGGGGGAGACCATGGATCTTTGCGCTGGCTTGGAGTTTTGCTCTAGTTTCTCAAGTTTTTTGTGTCCTCATGTCGTTCATCCAGGTGGTGGAGAGACGACATCACAATAGAATAATTAAAAACCTGATCATTTTGTTATCAAAGAAAATGAATAAAATATGTCAAGTGGTTATAATACCAAAGAGATGTTCTGTATATTTACAAATAGACAGATGATCTTTTTCTCTCATATTTTCATGCATAAAAAACTCATTTTCAAAAATTTGTTTTGTAAAGGAATATCCAATGTTAGCGAAAGGACTCTTCTTTGTTCAGGGAAAGTCACTGCAGATCGTAGTGTCCATATTTTAACATCACTTCTTGGGTACCCGCCGCCCCCCCTAAACAGATCGATGGTTGAGATTACCCCATATCATTTTATAATAAAGGGCAAGATGACCTTTTTCAAAAGTACGTCATGAGACCTGGTACTAATTACACCAGCCGGCCCATTAAGCCACGTTCAATATAAGCGACGTAAAAATACTGAGAAAAAGGAGAGCCCATGAGGAATTGAACTCAGGACCTCACTTCTTCTTCGGAACAGCCCCCTAAACAGATCTATGGCTAAGATTACCCATACCCCTTCATAATAAAGGGCAAGATGTTTTTTTTCAAAAGTATGTCATGATAACTCGTGCGGATTACACGGGCCGGCCCATTAAGCCACGTTCACTACGAGCGACATAAAAATTCTGATAAAAGGAGAGTGCATGAGGAATTGAACTCAAGACCTCACACTGAAAGCACGAAATATATAAGAAAACACAACAATATTCACATATTATAAATATTTTCTTTTTTTGAAACTTTATTTAAAAAAGTGAACAATTTTTAAATGACAAATTGTTATTCAAATTATGAGCGAATTTGAGCAATTCTATTTTGAAATTTGAAAAAAATTCAAAACATGAACAATATCCAAACATCTTTCAAAACATGATTTTTTTTTAAATTGTGGTTTTATTTGTTCGGTTATTGTTTGTCATGTTTTCCTTCTCTTTTTATCTCTTTTCTTCATTTTAACTTTTTATTAAAATTCATGAACTATTTTTAAACCGTGAACATTTTCTAAAATCAGTGAGCTTCTAAAATTTGTGAATATTTTCTTAAATTTACGAACTTTGTTTTCAAATTCATTAACTTTTCCTAAATCCACAAACTCTTTTGAACTCTTATGAACACTTTTCAAAGCCTGTGATTTTTTTCAAATTCATGAACATTTTTTTCAAAATTGATGAACTTTTTTTAAACCCGCGGACACTTGGTTCAGCCCGACAGGAACCCGGCGGGAGCGATGTCGTTGCCTAGTTAAACCAAGGCCTAAGTGTATTTTTATTTTCTATTTTTTTCGTCTTTATTTTATTATTTTTTTGTTAATTCATTTTCTCCAATTTAAACTTTATAATTAGGAAAACCTACATGCTCACGGATGCACTCGTCTGGCCTACTCTGGCACACTCCTCTCAACTAGTATTTTTTGGACTATGGACAGCTTGACGCGGACATATGAGGCATCTACGCCAGGTTTGAATGATTTCTGACACAGTTTAGATGTGGCGACACACCCGGCCATTTATCGGCCCTTCTACACAGAGAAATCTCCAAAAAACGTAAAACTTGTCAGAAATAAAACAATTTATCATGATGCCTTGAATTCCTTATATATGCCGATGGAAAAAATTTGGGTCCGTTTGACAGATGTCGAAAAACAATGTGCTTTCAAATAGTTCCGTTTGGCCTTACCCGAACACCCTCCGTTGCACATGGGGGTATTTTTTGACATCTTTTAAATGACCCAACTTTGCAGTTAGGTGGGCATGCACATGGTAGGTATACATGCATATTTTGATGGACTTTTGACACTGTATGCAAGTTGTGACACGTCCATCCATTATCGACCTTTTTTGACCAAGAGAACTCCAGAAAATACAAAATTTGTCAAAAACCAAAATAACTTGGCATTGTGCCTTGAATTGGTCATACAAGATCATACTAAAAATGTCAAAAACTCCAGAAAATACAAGGCCATTTCAATGATGTCGAGAAAGAGTGTGCTCTCACACAAAGCCTTCTAGCCTACCCAGACACACTCCGTTGAACATGCTCTAGTTTTGGACATTCTTGAAATAAACCCAAATTTTGCACAAAGGTGGGCATATTCACATTAGGCATCCATGTCAGATTTTAATGACTTTCGACACCTCATGCAAGTTGTGACACATCGAGAAAACTCCAGAAAATGCAGAAAATAATGAAAACCAACTCAATGTGGCATGGTGTCTTGAATTGGGCATACAAGTCCATGAAAAATGGGGTCATTTTAAGGATGTCGAGAAACAAATGGCTTTCGGCCGGAGCCTTCATATCAGGACACCCTTCGTTGAACATGATCAAGTTTTTGACATTCTTGAAATAAACCCAACTTTTTTATGGGCATGCCCATGGTAGTCATCAATGCCAAGTTTGAACAATTTTTGGCACCGTATGCAAGTTGTGACACGTCTGACCATTTATCGGCCTTTTTTGACAGAGAAAACTATAGAAAATGCAAAACTTGTCGAAAACCAAAACAATGTGGCATGGTTCCTTAAATTGGTCATACAAGGCCATGAAAAAAGGTGGGACCATTTCAAGGATGTCGGGAGAAAACGTTCTCTAAGACGAAGCCTTCTGCCTACCCGAACACTCTTCGTTGACACATGGTCTGTGTCTGGACATCTTTCAAATGACCCAATGTTTTGCAAGCAGGTGGGTATGCCCATGGTAGGCATCCGTGACAGGTTTCAACGATTTCCGACACCATCTGCAAGTTGTGATACGTTCGGCCATTTATCGGCATGTTTTGACCGAGAAATGGGCAAAATTTATCGAAAAAATAAACAACTTGGTATGGTGCCTTTAACTGGTCATATAAGAGCATCCAACTGCCATAATTATTTGCTGTGCTTGCCTACTTGGTTAATTGTGTTAAGCTAGCATGAAGCTTGATAAGATTTTTGAAAAAAAAAGCATGAAGCTTGATAAAACGAACATGTACTACTAACACCTACCATCGGTCACTATAGCATGAGAAAGCAATTTGTCATTATCCTGTACCGAATGCATGGCCAATTTGATTGTTCGAAAGCAAAATATAACGAAGTACTAGTAGTTTAGCCCCACTGTATAGCTACCGTAGCAAAACGCAAATGTACTGTAGCGCAGCGCCGTGGTGCTGTAAAACTCTTGCTCTAGCGTGATAATGACGTGTGCGGCAGTCACAGAACATGCATTACTTGGACTAGTAGAATGCCCGTGCGTTGCTACGGGCTTTTGAAATATTTTCCTTCAGTTATGTGAACATCATTGAACTTACTCATCGGAATACCAGTTGGGAATAAATGTTGCCATAAACATTTATCGTAATTCCAGCCCGTTTGCTTTATTTTGAGTGCGTCGTTGTTGTGGGATATCATCACTTGCACATCTTTTTGTTGTATAAAACACGGTGAATTTTTGTCCCCTTTCAATGACGTTGCCCCAAAAACCCTCTGAATGGTTTTTTTTTTGAACCCTGACATAATCCATCTCCATCTCTCTCATATTCTACCAAATTAAATATATATAGAAATATACCTTTTGAGTATTATATCATGTGCAACATACATACAAAGAAGAACAATTATTTGCATGCACCTCTTTTGGTTGTGTAAAACTCGTTGAATTCTTAGCCCCCTCCATCATCGTTACATCAGGGTCTTTGTCAGTCGACATCTCCGAAGCACAATCAAATCCATCAGTTTTTATGACCTACAAAGGTATTCTAATATAAATAAAGATTAGAATAATTTTTTTTATGATGGTGGTACTGAAAATATATATTCATTGGACAAATGGTAGAAATGAGCAGTTTCTAGTAGATTGAGTGGCATCCCAATTTTAATAATTTTAGGCTCACCTCTATATCACATGTTGATGGTTATTCTCACGAATATCTACTATTTAGGGTATGTGATATATTGCCCATAAAAAACTATGTTACATTTCTTCACGAGCAAAGAACGAATTTCCCCTTTATACAATGATAGTCGGTCATCTCTAATTTCTTGGATATTTTTAAGTAATTTATTGAGAAAATATTTTATGCTATTCTAAACATATATAGTGTACAGGTATAAATAAAGCTTTATTTTTATGATATCTCGAAGAGTAGCCTTGCCTTCGCCCAAAACCGCTTTGCATGAGAATAGTGGACGAGAGCATGCATCAAGTCTTCGTCCATAGCCAGGCAAAGTTTACATAAGCTAGTGTCTCTGATATGTCGATGATGGAGTGTGCATTCATCCGGAATGATTCCTCTCAGCACCCGCCACCAGAAGACACGTACTTTTGGAACAACTTTGAGCTTCCATAATAATCTCCACATCTGTTCTTCATTTTTGTTGATGGCCCCGATATCTGCCCTTCTTCTAGAGCTAAACGCTCTTTCTGATTCACTAGAGCTCAATATGCTGTTTTAACAGAATAGATGCCAGATCTCTCATGCGCCCAAGCAAGAAAATCCTCCCCGCCGCCCTGACGAAGTGGAATATTAAGGATTGCCTCTGCGTCCGGTGCGATGAACGTCGCGCGAACCAGATCACGTACGTTTCCAAGTCCAGTTGTCCGAGTCAATGAGCTCGCTCACCATCGTCACCGGGGAGGATGGCGGCCTCACTACGGGAAACAGGAGATTTGCCGTTAGTAATTTCTTTGCCGTCAGCATTTCGTCGGGACAGACGGCAAAGAAAGGGTTTGCCGTCATCAGCAGACGGCTAAGAAAAAGTAACGGTAAAATAGGCTTTGCCGTCTGAAAAAAAATTACAGACGGCAGAGAGCTCACTTTGCCGTCTGAAAAAAATACAGACGGCAAAGAGCTCACTTTGCCGACTGTAATATAAAACGCAGACGACAAAGATCTTTGCTATCAGTATTTTTCTTTGCAGACGGCAAAGTGTGCTCTTTGCCATTTGTAATAAAAAATGCAGACGACAAAGAGAAAGCACACCACACGGATCGATCACGCGGATCGATGACATGGCGGCATCTCAACCCACACAGCCCACAATCGCAGCCCCCCACCCCAACACTCTCCCACGCCCGACCCCACCACGCTCTCTCTCCCTTATCCCGCACGATCTCTCTCTCTCTCGTACCTGTCTCTCTGCACGCACGCAGCCCACCCCCACCAGCTTGCCCGCATCCTGATCCACTCGCCGGCTCCACCAGCCGCGGCTCCTCCGGCCGGCGAACCCTCCGCCACCGCCGGCAAACCTTCGTCCAATCGTCCTCCCCTTCCTCTACTCTGCCTCCTCTGGCTCCTTCCTTCCCCTTCCTGTGGGAAGGGCGACCGGCGCGGGAGGCCGCTTCGGCTCCTCCTGCGGGGCGGGCGGCGCGAGCCAGGCTTGGCCGGTGCGGGCAGGGCTGCCGGCGCGGGAGGCCGCTTCGGCTCTCCAGCGGGGCGGGCGTCGCGAGCCAGGCTTGGCCGGTGCGGGCAGAGCGGCCGGCGCGGGAGACCGCTTCGGCTCCTCCAGCGGGGCGGGCGGCGCAAGGCAGGCTTGGCCGGTGCAGGCAGAGCGGCCGGCGCGGGAGGCCGCTACAACTTCTCCAG
>NC_041383.1:30207297-30220195 GCF_002162155.2 Triticum dicoccoides
AGCGAGGCGGCGGCGCGAGCAGGACATGGCTGGTGCGGGCAGAGCGGTCGGCGCGGGAGGCCGCTGCGCGCGACGCGCGGGCGGGCGTCGAGCGTGCGGCGCGAGCTGGGCACGGCCGACGCGTGAGACCGCTACGGGCAGGGGAACAACTGCGGTTGGTGCTTCGGGCTGGCGCAGGCAGAGCGGATAGCGTCTCCTCCATTCGGCTTCTATTGCTGCTGCGGGCCGGTGTGGGCAGGGCAAGGCGGCGGCAGTGGAACCCCTGTGGTTCTGTCTCCGGCCAGAAGAAGGACGGCCGGCGGTGAAGTCCAAGTTGCTGTAGTGGAGGACTTGATTGCTTTTATTTTTACTTTTCAGGGTCCTTTTTGTAAATTTTCAGGACAACTTTGTTTCTTCTCTGTAACTCAACCTCGATAAATGAAATGCAGCACGCCGTGTTGAATCCAAATCTACTTGAGCTGAACCTGCTGTGTCCGGCGAGAGGCTCTGCTCTGACGTCACTTTTTTTAAAATGAAAAACAATATTTGCCGTCTCTAGTTTAGTCTAGACGACAGCAAAGAACAAGTTTTGACAAACGGCAAAGAACAGGATTTCGCCGTCTATTATATTTGCGACAAACGGCAAATTTTAGTTGGCTGACGACAAAATCTTTGTTGTCTGCCCGACGAAATGCTGACGGCAAAGTATTCTTTGCCGACTTATCTTTGCCGTCTGACTTTGCCCTCTGCTTCCTGACGGCAAAATCTTTGCCGTCTGTATTTAGGTCTTTGCCGTTTGTGATCCACATACGGCAAATTACCTGATTCCTGTAGTGCCTGAATAGAGGCCGCATGGTTGCGGTCGATGGGATCCATTGGTCTTCCCAGGTCGAGGTTGAAACCCCATCACCAATGCGCTTTATAAGACCAGCACTTAGAGCTGCTCGCCCGGCGATGATAGCACGCCATGTGGCAGAGGCAGACTTGGATGTTGGCGCTTGCATGAAATCACAGTCCGGGAAGTACCTTACCTTCATCACTCTTGTACACAGGGTGTCTGGTTTTGTTAGGAACCGCCAGCCATGCTTCCCGAGAAGCGCTAGATTAAATTGTTGCAGGTCTCAGAATCCCATCCCTCCCTTGATCTTAGGTGTAGCAAGTTTTTCCCAAGCCATCCAATGTAGAGAGCGTCGGTCCACGGAGCTCCCCGACCAATACTTTGCCATGCTTGAGGTAAGATTCTTGCACACTTTCTTGGTCAAAAGAAACAAGACATACTGAAGGTCGGTATAGCTTGCACAATTGATTTGATAAGAGTCTCTCTACCTGCACAAGCAAAGAACCTTTCAGACCAGCCCTGCATTTTCCCTTTCGCCCGATCTCCAATATGCTCGAACGTCCCACTCATAACTCTTCCAACAGCAGTTGGGAGACCAAGGTACCGTTCAGAAAAGGCTTCTGAGTGCACATTCAGAAGCTGTTTGAGACTCCCTCTTAGAGTCGTCGGTGTGTTTGGGCTGAAATAGACGGAACTTTTTGCTCGATTCACACACTGGCCGGAGGCCTCGCCATATATTCTGAGGATATCATTCAAACGAGATGCACTCTCATTGCTCGCCTTGAAGATGATTGACCCATGGGGCTCTGAAGCTTACCCTTATGCCGCGGTCAACATAGTTGCCATAATGCTTCACTAGAGAAGAAAAACCCTCGGCACAGATTAGGAATAGGTATGGGGATACAGGGCAGCCCTATCGTAATCCTCTCGAGGGGGTGAAGTAAGGCATAAATTCTCCATTAACACGAACAGAGAAGCGAACTGAAGTGACGCACTTCATTAATAATCTGACCAAATTGCCAACAAAACCAAGTCTCACTAGCATAGCTTCGAGGAAGTGCCACTTTACTCGGTCATAGGCTTTAATCATGTCCAACTTGACTGCACACGATTTTTTTTTCACTTTCTTCCGTCTCTTCATCGTATGAACACTTCAAATGCCACAATTATATTGTCCGTGATCAAACGCCCTGGAACGAAAGCACTTTGCTCCTCGCTAATTATCCCATCCATGCATGGACTCAGTCGATTGGTTATGACCTTGACAGCGATCTTGTATAGAACTGGGCATAAAGCAATGGGACGATTTCTGTGGATGACGTACCTTTGGAATAAGCGTGATCGCAGTGTCGTTTAGTCCAGCAGGCAGCTCACCACCATTAAGAAAATCAAGCACCGCCGGGACTATGTCATGCTTCAATAGCTCCCAGTGACGCTGATAGAAGCCAACTGTAAATCCATCCACCCCTGGCGCTTTGGACGCAGACATCTGAAATAAAGCTTCTTGAACCTCAGAGGCTTCAAATGGTTTACATAACATATCATTCATGGCCGGCGTGACCAGGTTTGGTACATGCGCTAGCAATTCCTCGCTGTTGCTTTACCCTTGAGTTGTATAAAGAGCCTGGTAAAACTGAAGGATCTCGTCCTTGTCCTCATCTCCAGATGCGCAAATAGAGCCATCTGACCGCTGCAAATTAGCGATCTTATTTATACGTTTGCGTTGCCTAGCTTGCGCCTGGAAATAGGCTGTGTTGCGGTCGCCTTCGCGTAGCCAAGGAACGCGTGACCGCTGCTTCAACCATATCTCCTCGAGTTTAAGCGCTTCTTGGAGCTTCGACATGGTAGCTGTTTCTTCCTGTGAAGGCCCCCGTCCGTCTAACTGACAGCGCAGCCTGTCGAGTTGTTTTTGAAGCTGTCGGACTGTCCTTGTTAGGCATCCAAATTCTCGGACCCCCCAAGGCATGAGCTTGCGCTGCAAAGCCTCGAGGGCGTTCATCACACGGTGCAGACCTGGTTGCCTGGGTTGTGCTCTCCAAGTTTCGGTAACCAGCTGATCCTAATCATTATGAGATTGCCAAATATTCTCATAACGGAAAGGTTTCGAAGTATGTGAGTTGCTGTCGGGATGTTGTTTTCGCAAATCTGCTAGTACAAAACAATGATCCAACTCGATGGAGCAGACATGACGCACTTTGACATACTCGAATTTTTGTTTGAATTCGTCATTAGCAAACACTCGGTCCAGCCGAGCTTTGACATTGGCAACACCAGATTGTCGGTTATCCCATGTGTAGGGGACACCCGACCAACCTAAGTCCTGCAGCTCACATTCATCAGTGGCTTCACGAAATGCTCTCATTCGCCATGCCGGTCTCGCCGTCTGACTGAAGTGCTCATCCCCATGAAGGGTTTCGTTAAAATCACCCATGCACAACCAATCCACGTGCGGTAGATTATACAGGGTCCGTAGGAACCGCCAGCTGTGATGTATGTTTTCAGCTCTTGGCGCTCCATAAAATCCAGTGAATCTCCAACTCACCGAAGCATCCAGTGCATCGCGCACCACAACATCAATGTGGGCCGAATTGTAGTTCTTGAGTTCTACTGTGACATCTTTGGACCAGAAAAGACCCAGGCCTCCACTTAACCCCGCGCTGTCAACAGCAAAGCAACCAGCAAACCCTAAGGTCTGTTGAAGTCTCTCGACACGTTTTCCTCTGATCTTTGTTTCCATAACAAAAACCAGGACGGGCCCTTCTTGCTTCACCACGCTGCGAAGCTCTCGAACTGCCTCGGGTTCCCAAGCCCCCGACAGTTCCAACTTAAGTATATCATTGGGAAGGGCAGTTCTGTCCAGCAGCCTCTGCCAAGGTTCCAGAATTGGTAGGCGTAGGTTTCTTCTTTTTTGGTACTCTCACTGTACCCTCATCCTCAGAGCCTCCTCCCTCCCCGGGAGCATCTGTAGCTACGATCTCCCCCCAACCAACATCATTTGCTGCTTGGTTTGTCAAGAGTGGAATTTCAATTCTGCGGTAGACTTGGTTTGGGGGGCCTCCCTTTTGCTTTGGAGCATTTTTACGTTTCACAGGGGAGTTCACCTCGACACCAGCCTCCGCTGTAGTGCTAGAGTTCTTAGTGTCGTTTCTGCTCGGTTTGGCCGATTGTGGCTTCGAGGATCCCTCAGACGAGGCAGCTCTCCGTTTCTCTTTTGGCGGCCTCAGGCCTTTCCCGAACGGCAAATTGCCATTCTCATCTCTCGTACCAGGAGTCGGGCAGAGCAGATGAGAGTGGCCCAAACGGCCACATGAGAAGCAAAAGTGAGGTATATTTTCATACTGAATATCATACGGATCTGTAGAACCTCTCCTTGCAGAATTGATCAAAATCCACCGTCACAGCGGTTTGGCAACGTCCAGAGAGACGCGAGCACGAAGATAGCCTCCTGCATGATCGAAGTGGATTGAACTTGCATCCTTGTCAATCTGCTTTGCTATCGCATTGCACCATGCGTCATCACGCAGATTGAACGGGAGATTAACTACTCGGGCCCAGACCTTTAACCTGTCGAACTGGAGCTCCGACTGGCACATGTAGTCATCAAATTCTGAAAGTATGACCGCGTTATTGCTGATGTGCCATGGGGATCCGTCCCATACACGATCTCTATCTCGTTGCGTCGCAAACTCCGCAACAAACGTGTTCTCTCCCACTAAGCGGAAAACCAGACCCTTAGGGTTACCCCATGAAGGTCGGAGGACGTTCGAGATGGTGTTGATGTGAAGGTTATTGCGATGTAAGATCTTCCCTGCCACCATCCACCTCTCCGGCGCCCCTTCAACACGATCATCTAGCACCAGGGGCGTCACCTCTTCTTCCGTGATGTCGAGCTTTCCAAGTTGCTCCTCCAGGCGCGCCCTAGCAGTCCTCGGCGACAGCGTCTTCGACGCCGCACCGCTGCTGCTTCCAGAGGGTGTCGCCATCCTCCGGCGGAAATCCGGTGCGCCCCGCCGAGTCAATCTGCGGGCGCCGTCAGAGTCCGCCAATCCCTAATCGCCAGAGCGTTTTAGGGTTTCTGGGAAAAAGCCTTTCCAAGGCCGTCTCTGGCTAGGCCCATAACAGAGGTGTGTGTGACGGGCGGCGGATCTGCTGTGTACCTCTCTTATACGAGATGGGTATACCTTCGTGATTTTATTCACTAGTCATCCTGCACGGGCTAGCAAACTTTAAAGGAATTGATATTGTAAAAATAAAATTTATATAAACATTTTTTGGTCTGAATCTTTTAGAAACAGAAGTAGAACATATTTACCAATATCATTAAATACTTATTGTCATAGCATACACCATATTATATTTGCCTACTTCCTATTATGAATATACTCGGAACATTGTGGATCATCTTATATTTTTGAAAAAATTGGATTAAGCACTGTGTCACAACAAAAAGTGGTGACACCATTATATATATTTAATGGCTCCTAACTTTTGAAATTACTAGATACATTGGTCTGTTTTTAATTGCTAAATACATCATTCCTTTTTGCTTTTGCTCTCTACTGGTTACTACTGGCACAATTATTGTTGGCATTGCATGGTACATATGATTAAAATATTCCACAAAAACATAGGTGATGTACAACCAATCTCGTAGGAGTAAATTTATGTCGATCACTCTCTATACACTGACCGCCTCTCTAACTCTCTCTGCACAGGCTCCCCTTTCTCTCTGTGTGTCACACGTGCAGCCTCCACTGGTCAAGCGCTCTTCACTTGAACATGATGAGCTCCATGCCTTGTCATGAGCATTGCTCAGTTCAAGTTTATCCTTGTACTCTCAAAATATTTGAAAAATGCTTAAACTTCTTGAAAATATTTTTTGAACTTTTGGAAGCCTTATTTTCTTTCCAACAATTCCCTATATTTTGGGTATTCATGTCAAATCTTTTTTTATTCACTTGGACAATGTTCTAGAAGCCATCCTTATATTTCAAATAATTAACTAAAGTAAAATTTAGAAGTTTGCTTTAATTTTTTTAATATAAGCTGTAAATGTCTAGAAGCTCACCCTTCTCTATTCTAAAAGTTCCACTAAATTATTAGATGCACACCTATAGGATTTTGAAAATTTGTTTGTACATTTTTGGAAATTGATCTTCTAGCATCCCAACAGAGTCATTGGGAAAAGTAATAACAATGCTTTTCCTGGGCTACTACTAAATTACATTTTTTACTTAATTAAATGCTCCCCATTGTCGTGGATACCCTTAAATATCGTAAGTATTAAATTTGATCTACATGTCCTCACTTATGAAATCAATGGATCTTTCATGCACTTGTACAATGTAGCAATTTTGTTTTTTAAGTATATTGTAGGATTTTTATTACATGTATTTGCCACATAGATTTTAGAAAATTTTACACTAAGTTTCTTAATATTTTCTAAAAACACTTTGCGCATGTCACGTACAGATTCTGGAGTTTACGCATAGGTGTGATTTAAGTACATGCATGATTGGTATAGTACACGCATACGGAAATATATGTGTTGTGATTGTGTGCATGGCGATTTTTGCATGAGAAAATAATAGTTCACATACCTAGATACATGTACGCACAACATATTTAGCTAGATGTGTCATGCATGATGGGAATGTTCATTAGTACGTCTACAAAAAAAATTGGTAGGTGATCTTACATTGCACGATTCCTAGTGTAACATGTACGGGCTCTTGGATTGATGCAATCTCCCTTGGAAACCCACGGACTGCTGTTTTTTTTTCAGGATAACACCCGGATGTTATATGAAGATAACTTTCTAGGACTTCTAATCTAGGAGCAGACCACGATCAGTTTTCCTTTTTTTTTAAAGAAACAAAAAGATATGGCTACTTTTTTTTCCTCATTTGAATAAAGGAGAGTCCAAGGTAAGGAGGACTCTCGTGCGTGGCATCGGGGAGGACGTCTCCGTTTTATCCGATGGCTATGAACAAATTATATATTAATTGGAAGGCTGAAATTTCTTACTTCAAGGATTGACGTGGTGTCTCGTGTGGTGCTTCCAATTAGTAAATATAAGATATAAGATGGAGCGGAAAGGAAATGCAATGAACAGTAAAGTCCAGTGGCAGAGACAGGCCTGGGGCAACTATATATGGCTATAGCCCCAGGCCTAGCAACAACTTCCCTTATAATTCCTTCATGCAAAATATAGAAAATCACATAAATTTATTAGTCAACATAGTGTAGCCCCAGGCTTAACCTGCTGCTAGCTCCGCCACTGGTAAAGTCGGAGTGCGATCTAAGAAATCTCAAACGGCATATACATATGGTAATATAAAGGGAGCTCTCTTATAATTGTTATTACCACAAGAAATCAAATTGATCAGCAATAAAAACTGTAATAACATAGAGAAAAAGGTAACAAAAATACACATATACTAAGAGAATACAATGAACACTTGCATGCTTAGACCATACATCTTCTAACTTGTTGAAAGAAATAAAGTGATATCCTTCATAGTAACTGCTGAAGAAAGAACATCGTGACGCCGTGAACCTGAAGTATGTTAGAGGCGTGCACGGCAGATCGATGTGACTCTGACCATCCTGAGAACAGGTCCATGGGTATGTACGGTCATTGCCATCCACGTTTTATCATCTAGCTAGCATGGTTTGGTGCAAATGCACTTCCTCTTCAAGCCGGAGCACTTGCCGCTGGTGAAGCCCTCGGTGAGGCAAATGTTGGCGCAGTTTGTGCCAACCATGCATATCCCCTTGAACCGAGTGCTATCCGTCTCGCACACCCTCCCCTCCTCTGCCTGCGCCGGCGCCACCTCTGAACACAAAAGGTCGATTATACATTCTTATTTTGGAAGATAAATCATTAGTTAGCATGCGTGTTGATTCGTATAAGCATTGATTTTATTGATACACACCAGAAACAAATATATCAGCAGATAATAAACCATAAAATGTGCCTAGTTGCTTACCCATGGTGACAACTAGCAGCAGGAGGAGGAGGACGGCCGGGAAGAACTTGTGTGATGACGCCATTATTGATAGGTGGTAGAAGGGTTAAAGGGGGATGTGAACTCTACTTCCTTAGGGCTGGGAAAAACTGAGTGACAGATTAGAAACCCAGTGCGAGCTTGAGGTTATATACGAACACCAACAGCAGCATGCATGGAATTGCGTCGTTGAGCACCACAAGGCTTGTATGTGCAGAACCACACAGCACCGACGTCATGCAAGGAGATGCATTCAGCACCAGACATATGTAACTAACTGCTACTATTAGGAGTAAACCAGGGCCATACAATTGCCAAATGTCCTCTATCATAAACGTACCACTTTTTCATACAAATCCATAGTGCTGAAACCTGAAAATGAGGCTGTTTGTTCTACTGGTGGAGTGTGGTGGCAAAATAAAAAAGGTGCAACATTTTTTTCTTTTTTGAGAAATCACCGGGGGTTCCTCTACCTGATTATATTATTCAAGTTTTGCAATCCATCGTTTGACAGCTTACAAAAGGGAATTACATAAGCACGTGTAAGCGTGATAAGAGGTAGGAGCAATGATTTGGCTACCGAATCCCAACAAAATTCCGAGGGTGGGCGAGAAACGCGGATACCGCGGTTACCGCAAAATTCCGAGGAAAAACCGCTCGAATTTTTGAAACATAATTTGAATTCAAAAATTTCTGAGCTCGGAATATATTAGTTCGGAGCTCAACTAGTTCATAAACTCGCTGTTGGTGCAGTGGCAGGTTCTCCCCGTCCGTCTTCAACGTGTGTGAGAGGTCGTGGGTTCGATTCTCCTACTGTGTGAACTAGCGACATACCGCTGCGTTCGAGGAAGGGAGATTCATACTTACCACCAAACCACAGACAGCTTGTTGATTTAGCGGAGTTTTTGCCGTACTTGACCTCAAAGTAGCCATTCAAATTCAAAATTTTCAAAAAATTTGATTTTTTTTGCTCGGTACGCAGATTTCTCATGGGGTAGCGAGAAACGCAGGTACCGGGCGGTATCCGAATTTTCCGCCCGGTACCCAAAACCATGGGTAGGAACGCCACAAGGAGGCGACCTGCTTTTCTTCAGCTTCTTCATCGGCTGAATTGATGGCGTTAGATCTCAAATGGCGAGCCTGAGAGTGGTAATGTTGTACTGGTTTTCATGACTGAATGTCATGGCATTTCGAGAAGCAAAAATCTTCCATAGAATAATGAGAAGCATTGTGTGCCATATCCTTGTGTCGACAGTAGCAGGAAGGTAGCAGTTCCAGAGACCGTGGAACGCTGAGTGAGCCGGCATGAGATGAAGATGTGTGCAATGTCCTCACCTTCAAAGCAGCATCTGGAACAAATGGTGTCAGCAGCAATGTGCTGGTGCAACAAGTTTGCCTTGGAGTTCAGTTATCCACGAAAGAGCAGCCATGCAAAAATCTTCACCCTGTTGGGCACTCGAGAGGACTACATCATCTTCCCGCATGGTTAGATCTGGGTAGCTATGGTTGAGAAATGAATACCACCGAGGAGGAAGCGTTTTATCTGGACATGTGACGGCTAGAAGTCCTGCAACAACGACAAATGGAAACCAACTCGGTAGCAGCAGTAGACCGAAATTCAAAACGGTAGCCACCCTAGCTAGGGGCGGTGTAGTGTGAGAATGAAGACAGGGGAACAGTACTCCTAGTGGTTTATGGTGCAGCCAAGTATCAAGCAAGAAGTGTTAGTGCCAGCCATTGTTAAGACAAAGCTGATGGATTGTTTTTTTTTTAGAAAATGGGAAGATCCCCGGCCTCTGCATCAGAACGATGCATACGGGCACATTTATTAAAAAGCTAATAAGTTCAACATAGGTCTTAAAGTCTCAAAATGAACGAACCAAAAAAGCTCACACAGAGTAGAAGGGTAAAAATAAAGCCACAACCGGCTGACAAAAGAAAGATAGGAAAACTAATTGCCTATCCTATTACATGACCGCCACACAAACCGGTTGAAAATAGCCCGAGCTACCATCTCCCATCTCATAGATCCAGTAACCAAACGCCAACGCTGTGGCTCGGAAGATAACCTGCAAAAAGTGAGTATTTGTTGTTCTGTTAAAAACCAAATCATTTCTGCAGTTCCAGACTGCCCAAAGTAAAGCACATACTCTTACACGAATGTGCCCCGCTGTTTCGGAATCTATCCCGTCAAGCCACGTCTCAAATAACGTGTTGATATTATTCGGAGGAGTAATATTAAAAGCTATATGAACAGTCCGCCATAAAATTTTCGCCATCGGACAGTCCAGAAAGAGGTGTTTGATGGATTCATCCCGGTCACAAAAACTACATCTTGTAGAACCAATCCAGTTGCGTTTTGTCAAGTTGTCCTTAGTTAAAATGACTTGCTTGTGTACAAACCGTAGAAACACTTTAACTCTCAACGGTACTTTGACATTCCAAACATGTTTCGAACTAGGAATAGAGCTATAATTGATAACATCCAGATAGATCGATTTAACTGTAAACTCACCATTCCTAGTGAGCTTCCAGCACAATAGGTCCGGTCGTTGAGAGAGCTGCACATCCATCAGTCGTCTCACAAGATGGAGCCAAGCGTTTATAGTTTTACAGAGAAAGCGTTGGTTGTTGTTTGGTGTGATAAAGGAATTTTGGTGTTGAAGAGCTGGCCAATCAAGCCAGGGTTTACAGTCTGGTACAAGAGATTTAATAGCAAACTTCATAAGTAGACAACTATTTTGTTGTCATAGGTTTCTGAGACCAAGACCATGAAACTTTTTGGCTTTACACGCGTTGTTCCAGGCAACGAACCATTGTGCAGCAGTGCATATGTCTTTGGCAGCCCCGAAGAAAGCATGGAGGATCGACACTACATGAGTCATTTAATATGCCGACGGTTACCGTCGGCATAGATTGAGCTAAGTTGATAGACAAATCGAAACCGTCGTCATATCATGGCCGTCGGCAAAGCTGAAGCTATGCCGATGGGCCCGGTCAGCATAAGTATACCATTGGCAAATAGCATAAATAAACCTATGGTCCCCGTCGGCAAAGCTCCGACCTACAACGTCGGTGACCGTCGACATATCTATAACCTTCAACATATATCTCATTGGCCGACGGATGGCTAACGACGTTAAGTCTATCGACGGCACAAATGACGGCCGTCGGTGCATAATAATTACAGTTTTAAAATACAAATATATATATATATATATATATATATATATATATTAAGCTCATTATAAATGTAATTATATAAACATAAATATATGATTATAAAAATAGTTATAGGATAATTAGTACTTACAAATAAAGAATGGTTTAAAGAACTATGTCGACGGTTACCGTCGGCATAGGTGGACATGCGGCATCTATGCCGACGGCCACCGTCGTCATAGACTTTTTTAGAAATTTAGTTTCTGCTTTTAAAAAAGGATTCAATGTGAAGTACATAAACTTAAATATATACAAATTATATTTCAATTTGGGGTAGGATTTTTCATAAAGTAAATACACTCTTTGTTTATGTTTCTGAAATTTTTAGAAGTGTTACCTCATGTACTTTCGCAAGTAGGTCTTTATACTTTGTAAAAATCACAACTAATTCATACTTGCATAGATTTTGAAAAACTATATGTTTTTCAATCAGAATCTAACTATTTTGTAGGTATACTATCTTTTGAAATTTGAAAAAAATTAAAGTCATGTTTGTATTACAAATTTCACATAACACCCTCTTGTTTTGATTTGTTTGTATATTTTTCAATCCTTGGCCAAATGATGCAAAGTTTATATATATTTCCATTAAAAAGTTTCAAGGATTTTAGAATTCATGTGTTCAGTTTGAAATGTTTAATTATTGCTTTGATGCTTTGCTGCAATAGAGAAAGCTACACCCCCTGGATTTTGGGGTCAACCGGCCCAGTGTGAGGCCGCTCGGAGGCCTTCAAGGAGCAGCAATCCCACCCAAACTTGCACTGCCCTCACACATGTCTGAGAGTGTGGTGGTAGGTGTGCACACCCAACACGCAGATCCGAAGTGTAACCCCCTTCACGGACGACACTGCCGTCGGCACTTAGAGGGGGAAACTGCGATGGAGGTTCAACCTGGAGGGAATCTTGTGATCGGTTGGGCCCAAACTTTATTTTCAAATGTTCCTATGGGCTAACCTATGACAACTAGGTGGAAAAGCCCATTAGTAGAAGGTGTTGTCCGATGAAAGTCAAAGGGCTAGATCATCGGGTCAACTGGGTCAGGGTTAGGCCGCCCGGGGGCTTTTGGGGTGTAGCAATGCCACCAAAATCTTGTGTTGGATCCTCTTTCATGTCTGAGAGCATGGTGGTAGGTGTAAACACCCAAAACGCTGCTCTAGAGTGTGACCCCCGTCATAGATGTCACTGCCACCGGCACTTAGAAGGGGAAACTGCGATAGAGGTTCAACCTGGAGGCAATCTAGTAATAGGTTGGGCCCAAACTTTGTTTTCAAATGTTCCTATTGGCTAACCTACAACAATTAGGTGGAAAAGCCCATTGGTGGAAGACCGACCGATGAAAGTCAAACGGCTAGATAGCAGGGTCAACCGGACCAGAGTTAGGCTGCTCGAGGGCCTTCGGGGTGTAGCAATGCCACCAAATCTTGCGTTGGGTCCTCTTACATGTATGAGAGTGTGGTGGTAGGTGTAAACAACCAATGCGCAGCTCCAAAGTGTGACCCCCTTCACGGATGGCGGTAACACCGAAGTAGCGTTCGGTAGTTTTGAAGTTCTATGAATATTCCTTAACAGTGAGAATGCGATAAATTCTTGAAATTTTGACACTGTACAATAACAGTAGCTATTTGGTGTTTGGTAATTTTTTATATATTTTAGAGATGCGGAAATATATGAAAAAAATAATCTTTACTAATTGTTCTTTACTCCGATTGTTGTTATAGTTGCATTGGTTGCTCATGTACATTTGTTTAACGTTTATATCACTGGATAGCAATTAAAAATCACGTGTTTAGATTGAAATGTTTAGTTATTACTTTAATGCTCTTCTACAATACAAAAAGCTAACCCCTAG
>NC_041383.1:30220421-30269966 GCF_002162155.2 Triticum dicoccoides
GGGTAGCAATCCCCACCAAAACTTGCATTACGTCCTCATAAATGTCTAAAAGTGTGATGGTATGTTCAAACACCCAATATGCAGCTCTAGAGTGTCACTACTAGTGAAAACCCTGGTTAGAATTAACAGCAGCGCGAGGCCTTTGGGTAGCGCTGGCTTAATACAAGCGTTGTAGGTGTCTGTTAGCAGTAGCGTTAGCCCAACAAGCAGGCGCTACTACTAAGTGGCCTCCACAGGGCTCCCACGGGCTAGCGTCAATAGTAGTGTGAGTAACCGGGTCGTGCTACTGCTAAGCCTGCTAGCAATAGCGCAGTTCGGTAACCCCCACTGCTACTGAGGCCAGCCCGGGCCCAGCTCCCCGGCCCACTTACCAGCAGCATGGGCTCTGACCCCGCACTACATCTAATAGGATTAGCAGCAGCACCAGCCCGTACCCTGCGCTACTACTAAGCTAGCACTATCGTCTTCCTCCGCTACCCGTTTCGCTACCTCTCCCTCACTCTCCCATCACACTCTCTTTCTCGTTGTCTCTGTCGCCATCGTCGTCCGCCCTCTCTGTCGTCGCTGTCTGCCCCAAGGTATCTCCCTCCCTCCTCCTCTCGCCGCCCTCCTCCGTCCTCCTCCTCTCGCCGCCATCCTCCCTCATCCCTCCTCTCACCGCCCCCCTTCTCCTCCTCCTCTGGCCACCCTCCTCCCTCCTCCCTCTTCTCGCCGCCCGTCGTCCATGCCTTCTTCCCTCCTCCCTATTCCTCCTCTCACTGCCTCACTCCCTCCCTCCCTCTCTCCTGTCTCCCTCCATCCCGGCCTCCTCCTTCTATTTTTGTAGAATGTAGGTTTAGCAATGTTTTTTGAATACAATAGAATATAGATTATTTGAATGGAATAGAAACTTTTCAGTAAAAGTAGGTCTTTTGAAAAGTGTAGAAAGTTTTCACTAAATGTAGGTGTTTAGAATAGTGTAGAAAATTAGTAAATGTAGGTATTTTGAATCGAATAGAATAGTAAGTGTTATAGAGTAGAAAATTAGAAAATGTTCAGTAAATATAGGTCTTTTGAAAAAAATACCTTGAAGTATTTTAGGTATCAAATAAAATATAAAAAATGTTGTTGCTAATTATATTGCGAATTATTTTTATGTCATTCTCACATTGCCAAAATTAGAGAGAGAGAGAGAGAGAGAGAGAGAGAGAGAGAGAGAGAGAGACCTACTTTATTGAAGAACTAGGGTATTTAGTTATGCTTATTGTTTAAATGAAATGTTAGGTTCATAACATATATTGAAATGTATTTGTCAATATTGAACCATTGAAATGCAATGAGAACCAAGTTTGAAATGTTTGTGTCAATATTGAACCTCCGAGCAGCCTATGTTTTGCCGGAGTGTTGATCCATTTCTGTTCCGGCAGATTTCAGGCGCTCTATATGTCTTTTTTTATCAAATGTGATGCAAGATTTTTCCATGAATGTTAGCATGACTTGTGCTAGAATATATAGGAAATATCGAGTGCCCTGGATTTGCCAGGAAGAGAATTAAACGACATTTCAGGTTGACTTTAAGTCTGTTGGGGCTCCATACATGACGCTCAAAAAATCAGTAAGGGAAACACTACAGGAATGAGCTTCTTTGCCATCTGCCATGGCACACGGCAAAGGTCCAGAAAGCGGACGGCAAACCTCTTTGCCGTCAGCCGCTGACAGCAAACCTGTCTAGCACAGTAAGCTATGGTAAAGAGCTTCTTTGTCGTCTGCTTTCCCACAGAGGATGGCATAGACCCTTTGCCGTCGGTGGCAGACGGCAAAAGAACGTGGACGACAAAGACCATGCGTTAGCCATGATAGGTGGCTAATGGGAGGTTTTGTCGTTTGCCAGATGACGGCAAATATGCCCTCCCCTTTTCCGTTAGCCTTGAGACGTCAGCAGACGCGTCGCTCCACCCACCTCTTTCCCGTGCGCCATAGACGGCAAACCTCTCCAGCCTTTGGCGTCTGCCACGGACGGCAAAGTGACCAAATGGGTCAGCTCCCAGGTTGCACAAGTTGCTGCCACTTGGCCTCTTTGCCGTCTGTGGCAGACGACAAAGGGCTCTTTGTCGCCGATGGCAGACGGCAAAGTGCCTGTATTGTTACTGTTTTTTTTGCTTTCTGTTATATCCCTGCCTTTTCAAAAGACATATATGATATATATAGTTTCAACCTCAAACATAGCCCATGTATCCAACATCTATCACTCCATCAATGCAACAGAACACATAGGGTATTAAAAGATCCAATACACACATAGTGTCACATTGTTCATCAATACAAATGAAAACAAAAACAAAACACTAGCAGTCCATCAATGCTGCTTCCATGAAGTGAATCAAACATGCAAAAATAGGAGTAAGAAAGTTAGAAGAAGAAGAAGAAGAAGAAGAAGAAGAAGAAGAAGAAGAAGAAGAAGAAGATCGTCCTACTAATCCGCGTTTCTTTCACCCACCGATATAATAACTCATCATGATCATAATGATATTACAAGCAGATGTATGATTCAGGTATGTCATCATTGATTCATATGGTTAGTTGGTTTCTGAGAAAAAGGATATACATGCTTTCTTGATGGTCAAGGAGTTTCAGATACTAGATATGGATGTTAAGCTATGAGAATCTTATTGGCTCGTTACTAGGCCATCATCCTTTGATTCAGAAGTGATCGTTAGTTCACTATGTTTACTTGATATTTGAGAACAAAGAAAGCCATGGTCCTCACAAGACTCAAGCAAGTTAGATATTAGATATATAGTTCACAAGATCATGGGAACCTAATTGGCTCATTACGAGACCACCATGGCGAATATTTCTAGAGCAGTTGAGCTTTGTCATGCAAAAGTTTGAGCCGTTAATAACTTGCTACTCCTTAATTAAAATGCAAAGCATAACTACCTCTTAGATTTTATTTACAGAAGTGCGCAAGCATTTTTAGTTAATTTTCACATTTAATTGAAGTCCATTTTACAACTAATGATTGAATAACTTCTGAGCAAATCACTAAGTACAAAAAATCAAAAAAAAATTGTATCTCTCACAAACTTAATCTGACAATGATTTTTATGTTAGTTGATACAGACTCATGTTTAAGGAGTGCCAAGTATTTGCTATACCATGTTCACATTAGCTTTTCCCCTAAATGTAAAATACTGAAATGGTTGGAGTGCTACTTCACTGGAATTTAGTGTGTCTTCTTTATATTAAGTACAAGATATGAACTTTGAGTATGGCATTGCTTCTCCATATATAAATAACTTCATGTGGTTCATGGTGTAATTAAACTGGACAGAAACATGCTCGAATCTTAGTAGTAAATTTAATACGGCATTTGGTGGGCTTACTGCTTGGTACAAAATTGATTCTACTGTTCCATTTCATAATGTCTAGAGAAATTGGGGAATGCTTATTATTGGAATAACTCTCTTCCCTTAAAAACATAGTATTTAAGCAACTGAACATAGTGTGATGTTTTCTACTAAGATGGTGCATGTAACAGAAAAAGATGAGTACTCTAACCCAAGCACTAACAAATAACGTCAGTTAGATACTTCGGGAATTCCCTACTGTTTATGGTAAAAAAAGTGTTAGTTTCTGTATGTCTTTCACATAAATTATTGTCTTCCACTCTATGCAATTCCGTATGCTAATTATTTTTTTGTCATTACCTATTAGAACATAGAACACCACGATTCATTTATGTGTTGTTATCTTCTTTCAGTTGCTAAAAGAAATTAATGATATCATTCGTCATGTCAGGAAGTATGGTTCCAACTTGCCACACAATAGAAAGACTTTTTGTTACCTTCTATGAGGTGACCTGCAAAATTATGATACGTGTAGTACAAATCAGGCATAGTATGAATTTTATGCTTGCATAGGGATATCACGTAGCTCCATGGATCTTAATCTTTATTTCAGTATATGCGTAGCTAGGTGGAGATGCCGACCTTATGTTCTTTAATTTGGGAAAATATGAATGAATCAAATTGGATAACCCAAACTTAGTTTAGCTAAAAGATCCCAGAGGCATCCCCTAAGTATCTGAATTAATTTATTCATTTGAAAAGCAAAAATAGGGAAATGTTTATCTGATACGTTTCGATCAGTATAGAACGTATCCGCGAATAGGATACGCCTGACACGGTAGCTGCAGAAGTATCCGGGTAACTTAGGCCACAAGCTTAGCCTGTGGTAGATACTTAGATTTTTACATATCTGGCTCAGTAGAAAGTCTTCTATATAGAGAACATTCCTAACCATTGCACTAGCTGTGCTCATTCTTGCCACTTTTGTGTACATTACATGAGAAATTTGCTTGAGAAATAGCAGCATGCTTGGCGCTTTTCATCTAATATCATTTCCTCCTATTGGCGTCGAATAAATGTTTCATGCTTCTAGCTTCTACTACTGTGTCCTTTTGGACAACATGATACTGACATACCAGTGACACATGCTTCATGTGCTGCTACGTGATTAGACAGGTCAATAAAAGTACCAGATTTTATAGCCATGCATGTCAAGCTAACATTCAGTAATGGAATTTTTTTTTTCAGATTGCAAACCACTTCATTTGTCACAAGGAAGAAGCTGAGAACCAAATCGTACAACACGCCAGTTTTCTTGGTGAGATGGAATTGGCAAGTGCCACAGTTTACAAATCATTCCTCTCACCCAACTGGACATTACTTTTCCTATAAATGTATACAAATTGATGGGCATTTTGCGTGTTGATTATCTGTGATATTTTCTTACTATCATACTTTTTAGTGCTTATTACAAGTGATTAGATTATGAAATATATTGTTTTAGATGTTAACAAGGATTTCATGTTTTAACATGGTTATCATGTATTGCAACTTCATGGCTTCATATACGTTGGAGACGTATCAAGCATCCCCCGGATTAATTTTTGCTCGTCCTCAAGTAGGTAAATGAAAAAAAACAGATTTTTTTATGTGGAATGCTACCTATCATATTCATCATGTAATCTTTCTTTTTGTGGCGTGAATATTGAAATTCAAATGATTCAAAGCAATAGTCTATAGTTCAACATGAAAACATAAATACTCAAACATACTAACAAGCACCCATGTCTTTGAAAATATCAAGGCTAAATAAAGTTACCCTAGCCCATTATGCTAGGTTATTGATCCATTCATCAAACACACTCAATATTAGCTACACACAATGCACAAGTATGCCAATAGTGTTCTCCGATTGGTGCTCGTAAGAGAATCTGAAGACTCAAATAAAAATAAAAATTGCATAAAAGTAAATAGTAGGTCCTTAGTAGAGGGAAGCAGAGATTTGTAGAGGTGCTAGAGCTCAAGATTTAAAATAGAGAGATAAAAAATAATTTTGAGAGGAATGATTTTCCTGTCAATGACATGACTGAGAGTTCCCAATATCTTCCTTGGTAGCACTAGTGTAGGATGCTGCTAACGCGACACTATGATCAGAGACACTTTGACGAAACTGTGTGCAATGCATTAATCGCAAACGGTGGTGTAAAAAAACCAACAAAAAAGATGCAAAACGTTTGCGATGACGGATGTAGGGCTTACGGTTCAGCGCAATTAACTGTTTGCGATGAGGAGCAACAAAAGAAACGGACAGCCAGATGAAGGCGCGTGCGATAAACATCATACGGTTTACTAGGATGAACTGCTTGTGATTAGGCAACACAAAAGAAACGGTCAGCTAGATTAAGGTGTGTGCGATATACGGCATGCGGTTCACTCGGATGAATAGTTTGTGTTGAGATAAGAGAACATCAACGGTTCAATATAACAAGATGTGTGTGATACGCGGCAAACAGGTCTGTGATCAGAAATATGTGTGAAGACCGATAATAACACATACGATTGCTGCTAATAAAATGTGTGTGTTGTGTGATGGGATTGCATACAGAACAACAATATATATATACACACTTATAAGGACATGGTTGCATAACCAAATTAAACATCCACTTACATAGGTGGCTACACAACCATGTCATTTGCACACACCAAAGTAAATATTACATGCATAATTACATAGGTGGCTACTACACACATGCCATTTTCACACACCAAATTAAACTATATATTACTGATGACCCACAAGTATAGGGGATCTAACGTAGTCCTTTCGATAAGTAAGAGTATCGAAACCAACGAGGAGCAGAAGGAAATGACAAGCGGTTTTCAGTAAGGTTTTCTCTGCAAGCACTGAAATTGTAGGTAACAGATAGTTTTGTGATAAGATAATTTGTAACGGGTGAGAAGCATTGAAAGTAAATAAAGTGCAGCAAGGTGGCCCAATCCTTTTTATAGAAAAGGAAAAGCCTAGATAATTTCTTATAATGAGAAAAGCGCTCCCGAGGACACATGGGAATTATCGTCAAGGTAGTTTTCATCACGCTCATATGATTCGCGTTCGGTACTTTGATAATTTGATATGTGGGTGGACCGATGCTTGGGTACTTCCCTTACTTGGACAAGCATCCACTTATGATTAACCCCTATTGCAAGCATCTTCAACTACAAAAGAAGTATTATGGTAAACCTAACCACAACATTAGACATATGGATCCAAGTCAGCCCCTTACGAAGCAACGCATAAACTAGGGTTTAAGCTTCTGTCACTCTAGCAACCCATCATCTACTTATTACTTCCCAATGGCTTCCTCTAGGCCCAAATAAGGGTGAAGTGCCATGTAGTCGACGTTCACATAACACCACTAGAGGAGAGACAACTTACATCTCATCAAAATATCGAACGAATAATAAATTCACATGACTACTAATAGCAAGACTTCTCCCATGTCCTCAGGAACAAACGTAACTACTCACAAAGCATATTCATGTTCATAATCAGAGGAGTATTAATATGCATTAAGGATCTGAACATATGATCTTCCACCAAGTAAACCAATTAGCATCAACTACAAGGAGTAATCAACACTACTAGCAACCCACATGTACCAATTTGTGGTTTTGATACAAGATTGGATACAAGAGATGAACTAGGGTTTTGAGAGGAGATGGTGCTGGTGAAGATGTTGATGGAGATTGACCCCCTCCCGATGAGTGGATCATTGGTGATGATGCTGGTGATGATTTCCCCCTCCCGAAGGGAAGTTTCCCCGACAGAACAGCTCCGCCGGAGACCTAGATTGGTTCTGCCTCATGGCGGCGGAGTTTCGTCCCGTAAGCTTGCTTATGATTTTTCCCAGGGTAAAAGCCTTCATATAGCAGAAGATGGGCACCGGAGGGCCACGAGGGGGCCCAGGAGACAGGGGGGCACACCCAGTAGGGGTGCCCCCCCGCCCTCCTGGCCAGGGTGTTTTCTTTGCTCAATAATTCTTATTAATTCCAAAAATAACTTCCGTGGAGTTTCAGAATTTTTGGAGCTGTGCAGAATAGGTTTCCAATATTTGCTCCTTTTCCAGCCAGAATTCCAGCTGCCAGCATTCCCCCTCTTCATGGTAAACCTTGTAAAATAAGAGAGAATAGCCATAAGTATTGAGACATAATGTGTAATAACAGCCCATAATGCAAGAAATATTGATATAACAGCATGATGCAAAATGGACGTATCAATTACATGCATGATTAACTAGCATAGACGATCATCTGATCACCGTCTACTGCTTGTGACGCTTGCTCTACTTGTGGCTCGATCCGGCCTCATAGATTTGGGTAACGAGGCACTTCCTCATGTCAACGATCCGCATGTGCATCTCGTAACATGTGTACACGCTCTTGGCCGCAAACCTGAGGTGTGGTTCATCCAGTCGCCGCATCCAGGCCCTGTGCCAGGATACAGGACTTCTTTTCTGGGCATCCTGCTTCATCTTTTCGTAGTCGGTGGTCGATGATGGTCGAGGCGAGTTCAACCAGGGAGTCCTTCTTCGTGCTACCCCAGACCCTGTAGTACTCACGGATTTCGACAAGGTTCTTGCAGGCCAAGCCCGTAACCCTGAGCGCTTTTACATCGTCGGTGGTTTCCACCGTAGCAAATTTGTAGTCGGTGCCGTTGACAAACCTAGCGAAATGGACGTAAGGCTCTGTGGCCATGCAGTAATGGTAGATGAGGACATGATGGTGCATGCACAACTGGGCGATGGCAACCTTATGATCTTTGCCGGGAACACTGGCGGTGTACTGGAGGTCGATGTCGACCACCTTGTACTTGTCTCTAGTAAGCAACTTCTCAACGGTGTTGATGTAGTCGTCTACCACGGCCGGGTCGATGGTGTACACCACCAAGAGATCTGTCTCCCTCGCGTGGGTCTCCACTTTATGCTCGCCGAACTCCATTGGAGTGTGATAACCCACCAGTATAGGGGATCAATTGTAGCCTCTTTCGATAAGTAAGAGTGTCGAACTCAACGAGGATCTAAAGGTAGAACAAATATTCCCTCAAGTTCTATCGACCACCGATACAACTCTACACACGCTTGACATTCGCTTTACCTAAAACAATTATGAAACTAGAAGAACTTTGTAGGTGTTGTTGGATAGGTTTGCAAGATAATAAAAAGCGTGTAAATAAAAAGTAGGTGATGTTTAGATAAAGAAGCAATAAAGTAAATATAGAGAGTGTGGAAAAGTGGTGGTAGGAGTTGTGGAATTGTCCCTAAGCAATTGACTACTTTACTAGACTGATAGCAAGTTTTATGTGGGAGGCATAAGCTAACATACTTTCTCTTCTTGGGTCATATGCACTTATGATTGGAACTCTAACAAGCATCCGCAACTACTAAATATCATTAAGGTGAAACCCAACCATAGCATTAAAGTATCAAGTCCCCTTCATCCCATACGCCACAACCCCCTTACTCGGGTTTATGCTTCTGTCACTCAAGCAACCCACTATAAGCGAATCATGAACATATTGCAACACCCTACAACGGGAATCCCTCACGCTTGCGCGACACGGAGAGCACAATAGGACAGCAACATAACCACAAGAAAGTCAAACCAATCATAGCAATTCATCAATCACCAGTAGGACAACAAAAATCTACTCAGACATCATAGGATGGCAACACATCATTGGATAATAATATGAAGCATAAAGCACCATGTTCAAGTAGAGGGTACATCGGGTTGCGGGAGAGTGGACCGCTGAATATAGATGGGGGAAGGTAATGGAGATGTTGGTGAAGATGATGGAGGTGTTGGTGTAGATCGCGGTGATGATGGTGGCCCGTGGCGGTGTTCCGGCGCCACCGGAAGCAAGGGGGAGAGAGCCCCCCTTCTTCTTCTTCTTCTTCCTTGACCTTCTCCCTAGATGGGAGAAGGGTTTCCCCTCTGGTCCTTGGCTCCCATGGCGTGGGAGGGGCGAGAGCCCCTCCGAGATTGGATCTGTCTCTCTCTGTTTCTGCGTTCTCGGGTTATGACCTTTCACCGTTTCTTTTATATCCGGAGATCCGTAACTCCGATTGGATTGAAACCTTCGCCCAGATTTTTTTCCCAGAAATTAGCTTTCTTGCGGCAAAAGAAGGGCAGCAACCGCCTTACGGGGTGCCCATGAGGGTCAGGGGCGCGCCTGCCCCCCTGGGGCGTGCCCCCTTCCTCTTGCCCCCCTCGGGAACCGTCTCGCGTTGATTTTTCTTCCCAAAAATCATAAATATTCCAAAAATGATCTCCGTTCGTTTCTATCCCGTTTGGACTCCGTTTGATATTGGGTTTCTGTGAAACATAAAACATGCAACAAACATGAACTGGCACTGGGCACTGGGTCAATATGTTAGTCCCAAAAATAGTATAAAAAGTTGCCAAAAGTATATGAAAGTTGAATAATATTGGCATGGAACAATAAAAAATTATAGATACGACGGGGACGTATCAGAGCGCCGTTAGACATCCCCTCTCTATGTGTTGTCGTGGGTGTGCTTGTTGTGTTGTGGGGTGCAATCGAAATGTTGAAGAGACTAAGGTTATAATGGACACAGGAATTAAAGGGGAAGTCGGACGGCCTGGAATATCGAGCGGCACGCCTTGATGGTAGTTGTAATTCGCAGCTGATAACTCCATCGTGCCGTACGTAACTGCATTGCGTGGCAACGCTCGCGGTGCAACCGCATGCATATGGGCCCCCCCGACGTGATCGTGCGCAAGCCCAACCGCTGGCAGAGCGCACACGGAGGGACGCGAGCAGAGCGCTCTGCGGTCGCCTCAACCGAGCAGTTGAACACGCAATGAAAAGTTGTGTCCACAACCCGAGCGTGCCGACGGACGCGAGCAGAGCACTCCGGGGCACCTAATGGCAAGCATAGCGCGCTGCGGCTCTTAATGGCGAGCAGAGGTCGGCATAGTGATACATGGTAAATAAGACGAACTATGCGAGCGATGTCGGAGAAATCAAGCACGAATTAGATTAGAGTTGCGTGTGCGATACGTGACATACAGTTGATCCATCCTAGCTGTTGTGATGGAATAAGCCGTGTGTGTTGTGGGAAAATGCTTGCTAGTACATAACCTCAAATTTAACCAACAAAATGTTAATGCATGTTACAACAATTATATCACTAAAACTATATTCAAATACAAATACAACAATATAATCTTTGGGCAAGAGGCATTCATATTTTATTAATTAAATCCTACTTATAAACCAGGAGGGGGTATAGTAGGTAAGTAAATCACAAATGTTTTTTTATTAAACGTATGTGTATGTGCCCTTTCGTCCTCCTCTCGCACGTCTTGTCACCCCGCTGCTGCAGACGATTCGAGCGCAAGCTTGAGCAGCGTGCGGCGGCGTTATTTTGGCCAAACAGTGGCGAGCCCGTTCCCGCGCAATCGTGTAGGTTCCCGCGCAAGCTTCACGACCGACTCGGTGAAATCCCCCAAAATCCCACTGCTTACCAGCCTACTATATAAACCCTCACGGCCGACGAGTCCTGCGTCGCATTTGTTCCTCCCTCCCTGTAGCTTATCCCGTCTGCTTCTCCCACAATCGACAATGGCACCGGACCGTCGTCGTTGCTCAGCCACTCTGCCGTCATCAGAGCACAGCTCCATCTGGGTGGCTACACCGCGGCGGCGGCGGCAGTCCCTGGCATAGTGTAGTGCGCGTGGCGTCCCTGTTGGGTGTGCGCGGAAAACCCACCACATGCTCGTCCGCCGGTGCCCATTGGCAGTTGTTGCTGGCCCCGTTGCCGCCACAGCTCTGTCGAAAGCCAGGGCCATCGCCCACTCCGCCGCCCCAGCCCAACGGTGGGAGGTGGCCATCATAGCCGCCACCCCACTGCTGGCCACCGTGGCCATCACCCACTCCGCCACCGCGGCCCGAAGGCAGGAGGTGGTGGTCATGGCCGCCACCCCATCATCGGCCGCCGTGGCCTCCAGCCCACCGTTGACCACCGGGATCATCACCCGCTCCACCACTACCACCCGAAGGAGGGAGGCGGAGATGGAGGCCCGCACATGCAGCACTGACCTTGCACGCTACATCGAGTTCCTGTGGGAGGAGGAGGAGCGCCTCGTCGAGTACGCAAAGAGCCTTACCGCCGCCATGGCCATGGCACACGCCAATGCAGAGGCGAGGAATCAGGAGATCTACGAGCAGTCCGGCTGCTTCGAGAGGGGTCGTCTGTTGCGGCAGTGGGCGTTTGAGGTCAACGTCGCTGAAGGTGCAGCGGCGGCAGGCACTGTATTGCAGTTGTCCAGCTCGTCGGTAGGCTCCTCCTCCTCTTCCTCTTACTGAGCGTGCTCGACAGAGGAGAGGCTGCTGGAAGTAGTACAAAGCCCCTCCGTTGTAGTAGTAGTATTTAGGGGCTATTTTGTTCAGTTCATCTGACTATAGATGTGGTGGAACTGTACAACGTACCTAAAATTAGTTAGTATATATAGTTGAACTAGCTATTTCAATACGTGGTTGGCAACAATTGGGGAAAAGTTTGGTCGGTTTAGTTGTCGAGTTGAACTGTTTTTATAAATTAAACACGACTACTTAATCTATGAATGAAATCTATGCTTAGTTACTGAATTTTAGTTGAAAAAATTAGATAGTGCTAGTGATTTTTAGCTGCATATTTTGACAAATCGCGGTGCGTTACAAGGATGGACAAATGACAATGTTACTAGACCAACAAATGTCAATCTTTCCAGTTTGACAAATGGCAATATACCCAATATGAAAGATACAAATCTAATTACCAAGTTGTCTGTACGTGGTTGCACACGGGTCATCCAAAAAAAATGTTTGCATTGAAGGGAGGTAGAAATCCTTCTTGCCAAATTTTCTCTTGGCTTAGAGCCGAAGCCTTGCTTTGCATACCTTATTCAATCTGAACCATTTGCGTTGAAGATATGCACAAATCTTGTGCAACGAATTTTCGATTGGCTTACTACGGAAGACCATAGCTCTCACTTTGCATACAGGTGTTCTATCTAAAACGGTTGCGATGAAGAGCTGCACAAATCCTTCTTGGCACATTTTCCCATGGCTTACTAGGGAAGCATGCCAAGTTTCATGAATTTTACAGGAGTTTTGGATTTGCTAGAATTTAAAAACAAAGTACCTCAACATTTTTCCGGCAATCAATAGTGCCCTGCTGTTTGAAATTCATTCCCATTTCTTGCATGGGACCTAAGCATGCACCCAAGGACACAGATTTGATTTTTCAACCAACATATATGCACTGGAGCATGTGCATGTAGTTCAGATTTGAATTATGCACATAAAATGCCTAGAAAACCCAGTTAATGTATAAAAATGTCCAAATGAACCCTGAAAAATTCCAAAATTTAACACAACACTCTTGTTGTTCTATGTTGACACTAGAAGAAAATTTAAAGCAATAACAGGCAATGAGTATCATTTCATCCCCAAAGGTGGCACGCTCCCTACCGAAACCATCAGGCTTGTTGTGAGAAGCTCTGGTTTGTGAGAAGCTTATACCCAAACCTGCCCCAAATGGGATAAAAAAATTACCACGACATGTCAAGTGCCATTCCATGATAGCATGCCATATTTCATGAATTTCAGACGAGGTTTGGATTTACTAGAATTTAAAAACCAGGTATCTCAATGTTTGCGGCCGAGTGACGGTAAGGGTGTTTAACATTCATTCGCATTTCTTGCATGGGACCTAGGCATGCAACCAAGGACACAAATTTAAAGTTTCAACCAATTTATATGCATTAGAACATGTGCATGTAGTTAAAATTTGAATTATGCACATAAATGCATTGAAAACTCAACTAATGGATAAAAATGTCCAAACGAACCCTGAAAAATTCCAAAATTTAACACAACACTCCTGTTGTTCTATGTTGACACTAGAGCAAAAATTTAAATCAAGAAGAGGCAACAGATATTATTTCGTCTAGAAAGGTGAAATGTCCCCTACCGTAACCATGAGGTTTGTTGCGAGAAGCTCTAGTTTGTGAGAAGCTTATACCCCAACCTACCCCAAATGGGAAAATATTTTTACCACTTCATGTTGTGACCGTTCCATGATAGCATGTCAAGTTTCATGAATTTCAGACGAGTTTTTGATTTACCAGACTTTTAAAACCATGTATCTCAATGTTAGTGGCCAAGCGATGGTGGCAAAGGTGTTTGACATTCATTCCCATTTCTTGCATGGGACCTAAGGTTGACCAAGCACACACATTTGTTTTTTCAGGGTTCAAATTTGAATTATGCACATGAATGCATAGAAAACTCTGTTAATGTATAAAATTGTCCACGCGAACCCCGAAAAATTCCAAAAATTGCACAACACTCTTGTTGTTCTATGTTGACACGAGAAAAATTATGAAAGTAAGAAGGGGCAACCGATATCGTAAAGTTAGAATATACCGGAGAGCTAAAATAGAAAAGTAGGTGTTGTTATCATAAAGTTAGAATATATTACTTAAGTACTATAAATAGCGAGTGTGGAATGATGATGGGTCGGTGTGCGGAATGGTCCTAGGCAATTGTTAACAAGATCGGTATCGTCATTGCAATTTCATATGAGGGAGAGGCATAAGCTAACATACTTTCTCTACTTGGATCATATGCACTTATGATTGGAACTCTAGCAAGCATCCGTAACTACTAAAGATCATTAAGGTAAAACCCAACCATAGCATTAACATATCAAGTCCCTTTATCCATACTCAAGCAACCAACTATAAGGAATCATGAACGTATTCCAACACACTACAGTGGGAATCCCTCATGCATGTGTGCGCGGCACGGAAGGCACCATAGGACAGCACCAAAATAAAACATACAACTCAAACCAATCTAGATCATCGATCAACCCAAAGACAAAGGAAATCTAGTCAAAACATCATAGGATGGCAACACATCATTGGATCATAATATGTAGCATAAAGAACCATGTTCAAGTAGGTGATTACAGCGGGGTGCGGGAGAGTGGACAGCTGAAAAGAGATGAGGATGGTGATGATGATGGTGATGTTGATGAAGACGATCACCGCGGTGATGATTCCCCTCCCGATGGCACTTCGGTGCCATCGAGAGAGAGGAGGAGAGGTTCTCCCCCTTGTTCGTTCTTCTTCCTCCATGGCCTCCCCCTGGTTAGGGAGATGTTCTTCCTTTGGTCCTTGGCCTTCATGGCGATGATGGCCCTCCGCGATCCTCCTCCATGGCCTCCGGTGATGATGGCCCCCTCCGACAGGGTGCCAGACAGGGCCTAGATTGATTTCTCGTGGCTACAGAGGCTTGCGGCGGTGGAACTTCCGATCTCTCTTCTGTTCTGGGTTTTCATGATTTATAGGAAGGGTTGGCATCGGTTCCACGTCAAGGGGGTCCACGGGGAGTCCATGATATAGGGGGCGTGCCCTAGGGGGGTGTCGAGCCCTCCACCCTCGTGGTGATCTCGGGACTCCCCTCCGGTAGCTTTTTGTTCCAGTACTTTTTATATTTTCCAAAAATATTCTCCATTGATTTTCAGTGCATTCCGAGAACTTTTATTTCTTCACAAAAATAACACCACGGTAGTTCTGCTGAAAACAGTGTCAGTCCGGGTTAGTTCTAATCAAATCATACAAAAATCATGTAAAATATTATAAACATGGCATGAATACTTCATAAATTATAGATACCTTGGAGACGTATCAGTATCCCCAAGCTTAATTCCTACTTGTCCTCGAGTAGGTAAATGATAAAAGAAATAATTTATGAAGTGTGAATGCTAGCAAGTGCACAAGTTTGATCAATGATAATTTCAGTCACCTTTACCAGCATCATTATATATCATAGTAGTAGCTCAACTCCTAGAACTTCTCATGATCAAGTAACAAGCTATTCACACTACTGGAATCAGCTACTTTGCCATCTGTAGTGTCACATGATAAAGTATAGATCATAAACTTCCTTGAAAACTAACAAACCATGCTGTTAGTCATCAAACAGTTGCAATTCAACTTATATTCAGGAAGGGTCTATGTAAGAGCTTTCATTTAGCAAACTCCACATACTCAACTATCTTTTAATCTTTCACAATTGCTAACACTCACGTGATATTTATGGGTTCAAAGTTTTAATCGGACACAGAGAAAGATAGGGGCTTATAGTTTCTCCTCCCAACCTTTTACCTCAAGGGTAATGTCAACAATAATATTTTATGAAAACCTACATCCAAGTGGATATATATATCCGAATCGCTCCAACACAAAGTGCTTGCCAAAATAAAAAGTGTAAAAAGGAAAGGTGATGATCACCAAGACTCTTGTATAAGAGTAGAAGATAAAAGTAAAAGATAGGCCCTTCGCAGAGGGAAGCAGAGGTTGTCATGCGCTTTTATGGTTCGATGCACAAAATCTTAATGCAAAACAACGTCACTTTATATTGCCGCTTGTGATAAAGACCTTTATTATGCAGTCTGTCGCTTTTATTTCTTTCATATCACAAGTTCGTATAAAGTTTATTTTCTTCACACTAATAGATCATACATATTTAGAGAGCAATTTTTATTGCCTGCACCAATGACAACTTACTTGAAGGATATTACTCAATCCAAAGGTAGGTATGGTGGACTCTAATGGCAAAACTGGTTTAAGGGATGTTTGGAAGCACAAGTAGTATTTCTACTTGGTGCAAAGAATTTGGCTAGCATGAGAGGGAAAGGCAAGCTCAACATGTTGGATGATCCAAGACAATATAACTTCTACTCGGATATAAGAAAACATAACCCATTAAGTTGTGATCCTTTTCCAACATCAACTTTTTAGCATGTCATATTTTAATGAGTGCTCACAGATACAAAAGATGTCCAAGATAGTATATTTCTATGTAACATCTCTCTTCCTTCAATATTCTTTCACGAATTGTTCAAGTGACCAATACTGCGTTTGCTAACTTTCAATAAATTTACAACCTATACTTATTACGTGTGAAGTCATTACCCCCCATGGTATAAGCATATGAAACATATATAAATTCAGATTGATGATATTCAATTCATTCAACCATTTACTCATAGGATATACGTGAAGCACGTGCATAAATGTCAAACTACTCCAAAAAGATATAAGTGAAGGACAATGAGTAGTCAAACAATTAACTAGCCATGGAAGGATTATCTCTCATTCAAGATTTCAGATCCAATGGTTTTATTCAAACAGCAAGTAAAATTGAAAATACGCTCCAAGAAAAACACATATCACGTGACGAATAAAATATAGCTCTGTGTAAGGTATACCGATGGTTTTGAAGACGAAAAAGGGGATGCCTTCCGGGGCATCCCCAAGCTTAGGCGCTTGAGTCTTACTTGAATATTACCTTGGGGTGCCTTGGGCATCCCAAAGCTTAGGGTCTTTCCACTCCTTGTTCTCCTCATATCGATATCTCACCCAAAACTTGAAAACTTTAGTCACACAAAACTTAACGGAACTTCGTGAGATGGGTTAGTATGATAAAAAGTAAATCATTGTAGCGACCAGACCTCAAACAGTCTGATCTCTGTGCATCAGTGTCATCCTTGGATCGGTAATGCTGACACACACAGTACTTGAGGATTTATAATAGAGTAGCAATCACACAATTATTACATCGATATGGATTAAGGCCATCTAAAATCGATAACGGCGGAAGGCTTGGAAGATAAAGTGAGTCCATCAACTCCAACGGCAAAGCTGAGTAAAAGACAACGACCTATGGCACCTTACTTGTCGTCTGAAAAGTCTGCAACAAGAAACGTTGCAGCCCGAAACGGGTCAGCACATGGAATATGCTGGCAATGTAACACATAGAGTAATGAACAGAATAAATTCTATCAGTACATGCATATAGGGCTGGTTTAAAGCTCTATGGTTACAATTTTGCATAAAGCCAATTTTTGCCTACAACAAACGAATAAATTTTGTTTAACTATCATGGTGGTTGATAAACATTGAGAAGGTTCCTCCAACTCAATCCCAATTAAACATCATCATTAAACCCAATCAAATTATAATTATGGTGATGAGATCAACATGATAATCCAAGAACCAGATACTCAAGATGTCCATAACCGGGGACACGGCTAACCATGATTAGTTTGTACACTCTGCAGAGGTTTGCACACTTTTCCCCGCAAGACTCGATCTCCTCCGTCAGATTTCTCGCACTACATGGTGTTTTAGAAACGGATGACCGAGACACGGTATTTCAGAAACATTGACTCTTTACTCTGGATGGATAGTTACACCTACTTTCCCTTACATCTGCTAGCCCACCACTGAAACAGGTCATGCAACCTACTCAACTCTGCTAGAGCCCATAATAGCTTGTGGCCGCACATGGAAGTTTCTAGCATGAATAATCTTATGATCCACTTGAGTCTGGGGGGCGAACCATAGGATGATCACACGGGTACTCCGGGATATTCTAGGACAACACTGGATTCTCCAGGTGCCTTGACAACCATTGGGTACTCCAGGGTACCTCAAGCAATCCACCCAGATGTGTATTTAAGTAGCCACCTTAAGTTAACCATTAATTAGCAATACTCACATCTTTCACGGATACACTCACCCAAACCACGTCTACAAGCATAGCATAGCAATAATAGCATAACGTAAAAGTAACTCCCAAAGTTTGATAATAAACAGGCAATAGGTACTACCTCAATCTACTTCCCAAAAACCCACATGTTAAACAGATCCTAACCATGTAATGTTTGAGGGTTGATCTAATGCAACAAAGACTGGGTAGTAAAGAGGTATAATCAAAGTGTTACTTGCCTTGCTGATGATCTGCAAAACCTAGAGACTCGTAGTAGCACGCTTCGCACACTGGGTACTCTATTGCAAACAAATAGATACATACATAAGCACTCAACTAGAAGAACGGGTAAAACTCAAATAAGAGATCTAACCAAAAAGTTCAACTTAAGAACTCAGCTTTGCAAAAAGAATCAAATCAAACGAAGCAACGAAACTCAAACTGTGAAAGAAACAAAATCCGTTTACTAATCTGAACTAAAGTCAAATTTTACAGTACCAAAATCTTGTTCAAGTTGTTTAAACAGAAAGAGGGCTTCGAGACGAAGATCCAGGCACTTGAATCGCCTGATTCCGATAAACGAGCGAAAAGATAAACTAAAATGAAGATCAGTGGAGAAATCGCGATCGAAAATAATCGCGGAAAAACCCTGGAAAAGGAAAAACGACGAACAGACTAACGAACGAACATTCGCTGTCTGCGGCTAACGGGTGAACACCGTTCGTTAAAACAAACATACGGACGAACGTCCGCTATTAAACTAAACCGGAAAAACCAATCCTATCTAATCTAAAAAACGAATTTAGGTTTTCGAAATAAAACCGAACGGTTTTTTTAAAACTGGCGGCTACCTCTGGACGGGCGGCGGCGGCGGTTACTCCGGCAAGGTCCGGCGGCGGCGATGGGCAGCGGTGGCGGCGGCGCAGGGTTTCGGCGGCGGCGGTGGGTTGGGTTGGCGGGGTGGGCTGCGGGGCAAGGGGGGCGGCTTATAAGGCCCGGGGTAGCGGGGAGTCTGGGTCGCCCACGACCCGTAGGTCAGTTTGACCCTTTTTAAAAAAAATATTCCGACGGGCAGAAAAAAGAATAAAAGAAATGCTAAACGGACTCCAAAAATCCTAAAATAAATTTTCCTCGTCCTCGAAACACTAGTAGAAAAAGGCCTGTTAGTGACACACCTATTTTTGCCATTAATGGCGCACTATAGGTGCGCCACTGTTATCACACCTATAGTGCGCCATTACTATGCCTAGAGGTGCGCCATTACTATGTGACTTAGTAATGGCGCACTACTGACAATTTTTTCAAAAATTTGAGATTTTTTTGGTTTTTTTCTTAATCTCGGGTCACTATGGCTTAATCTCAAGTCAAATTGCACTATGTGGTCAAACTTCCCGAAAGGTCACTCATCCTCACACTACTCCAGCCCAAGAACGCTTAACTTCAAAGTTCTATCCAACCCCAGCACCAGCTCACTTAACAGGCACTTGTTGATATATCTAGCATATCAATCCTATTAAACCTTATTGATGTCTAGGACTTTGTTCATGTTCATGAGTGTGATGAAATTTTGAAAAAATTATTTCAAACTTCCGTTCATATTACGTATCATATTTTGAAAAAAAAATCCAAAAAAATGGTGCGCCACTACTAAGTTTGAATTTTTTTCCGTTTTCCCCCCTTTGGATCTTAAAAGCCCCGTATCTTTTATTCTGTTAGGTTTTTGGGGATTCTAAAAATCTTCAACGGGGTTCCGAGTTCGTATGCAAAAGTTATGCCCATTTTACTAAATTCCAGAGAGATTTTGCAAATAAAGTCGAAATTCATATTTTTAAATTTTCCCAACAACTAGACCACATATCACATGAGAAACTTAATTTCTTTTATTTTTTGACATTCCCATCATTTTCTTTTATTTTGTTTAACTGAAAAGGCGGTCCACAGGGGGTGTGCATTTGAACAAGTCAAAGGTAGTAATGGCGCACCTTCACAAACGTGCGCCATTACTATATGTATGACTGGGTCAAACCTTGGTAAAACTTAGTAATGGCGCACTTTGCATTGGTGTGCCATTATAATGTTTGGCGCATCTATGCAAAATGCGCCATTACTAAGTTTGACCAAGGTTTGACCCAATCATACATATAGTAATGGCGCACGTTTGTGAAGGTGCACCATTACTATGTCAACTTAGTAATGGCGCACCTATACAAAGTGCGCTATTACTATGTGTATGACTAGGTCAAATCTTGGTCAAACTTAGTAATGACGCACTTTTCACCAGGTGTGCCATTAGTAATATGGCCATTAATGGCGCACCTATAACTGGTGCGCCATTGCTATATTAGCTATAGCCTTTTTCCTAGTAGTGAAAAATATAGCGGACAAAGTGAACATTTATTTGGGCCTCTAATGCAATTTTGAAAAACGCATTTTTTCCTAATTCAAATAAAACAGCGATAAAACTCCGAATAAAATAATTATGTTATTTTAATATTTAACCTCCAATATTTCTTTATTTTGGGAAAGTCATTTTAGCCCCTCTCTTTTATTTTCATATTGGAAATATTCGGATAGAAAAATAATTAAAACCAAATGATCCCCTTTCCAAAATTTGAGAAAACTCAAATATTAAAATAATGAAATCCCCAACTTTCTAGGATCAACCAAAATGCAATAAAATATGATATGCAATGGTGATGTAATGTATAACATTCCAAATTCAAAATTTGGGATGTTACAAACCTACCCCCCTTAAGATGAATCTCGCCCTCGAGATTCAAGTTGGGTAGAAAATAGGTGCGGGTGGTCCTTCCAGAGATCTTCCTCCCGTTCCCAGGTGGCTTCATCCTCGGTATGGTGGCTCCATTGAACTTTGCAGAACTTGATAACCTTGTTGTGTGTGACTCGGCTGGCAAACTCGAGAATCTTCACTAGTTTCTCCTCGTAGGTCAAATCACTATCTAGCTGAATCGCTTCAGTGGCACTGTATCTTTTAGAGGAATATCAGCCATCTCTGTGTGGCACTTCTTCAACTAGGAAACGTGAAATACATCGTGAACTCCTGACAATCCTTCTGGCAATTCCAGCTTGTAAGCAACTTCTCCCACAAAACTTTGTATGGTCCCACAAAATGTATGGTCCCACAAAATGTGGTGCTAACTTTCCTTTAACTCCAAAATGTTTAACTCCTCAAAGTGGGGACACACGAAGATACACTCGGTCTCCGACTTCATAATTTGTTTCCTTGCGTTTAGAATCCGCATAGCTCTTCTGCCCGGACTGGGCTATCTTGAGTCTATTGCTAATACGTCTCCAATGTATCTATAATTTTTGATTGTTCCATGCTATTATATTACCCGCTTTGGATATTTATGGGCTTTACTTTACACTTTTATATCATTTTTGGGACTAACCTACTAACGGAGGTCCAGCCCGAATTGTTGTTTTTTTGCCTATTTTAGTGTTTCAAAGAAAAGGAATATCAAACGAAGTCCAAACGGAATGAAACCTTCAGGAGCTATCTTTTTGGAACAAACGCAATCCAAGAGACTTGGAGTGGACGTCAATAAGCAGCCGAGGCGGCCACGAGGCAGGAGGGCGCGCCCTAGGGGGTGGGCGCGCTTCGCACCCTCGTGGGCCCCTCGTGGATCCCATGACCTACCTCCTTCGCCTATATATACTCCCGTACCCTGAAAACATCCAGGAGCACCACGAAAAACTATTTCCACCGTCGCAACCTTCTGTATCCGCGAGATGCCATCTTGGAGCCTTCATCGGAGTTCCGTCAAAGGGGAAATCAACCACGGAGGGCCTCTACATCATCAACAAGGCCTCTCCAATGAGTTGTGAGTAGTTTACCATAGACCTTCGGGTCCATAGTTATTAGCTTGATGGCTTCTTCTCTCTTTTTGAATCTCAATACGATGTTCTCCTCGATCTTCTTGTAGACCTATTCGATGTAATTCTTTTTGCGGTGTGTTTTTCGAGATCCGATGAATTGTGGGATTATGATCAAGTTTATCTATGAGAAATATTTGAATCTCGTCTGAATTCTTTTATGTGTGATTAAGTTATCTTTGCAAGTCTCTTCGAATTATCAGTTTGGTTTGGCCTACTAGATTGATCTTTCTTGCAATGGGAGAAGTGCTTAGATTTGGGTTCAATCTTGCGGTGTCCTTTTCTAGTGACAGCAGGGGCAGCAAGGCATGTATTGTATTGTTGCCATCGAGGATAAAAAGATGGGGTTTATATCATATTGCATGAGTTTATCCCTCTACATCATGTCATCTTTCTTAATGCGTTACTCTTTTCTTCATGAACTTAATACTCTATATGCAGGCAAGAGCCAGTCGATTTGTGGAGTAATAGTAGTAGATGCAGAATCGTTTTGATCTACATATCACGGACGTGATGCCTATATACATGATCATGCTTAGATACTCTCATAACTATGCGCTTTTCTATCAATTGCCCGACAGTAATTTGTTCACCCACCGTAATATTTATGCTATCTTGAGAGAAGCCACTAGTGAAACCTATGGCCCTCGGGTCTATCTTTTATCATATAAGTTTTCCATCTACTTTTATTTGCATCTTTTATTTTCCAATCTATATCATAAAAATACCAAAAATATTTATCTTATCTTATTATCTCTATCAGATCTCACTTTTGCAATTTATCATGAAGGGATTGACAACCCCTTTATTGCGTTGGTTGCGAGCTTCTTGTTTGTTTGTGTAGGTGCATGGGACTTTTGAGGAGCCTCCTACTGGATTGATACCTTGGGTCTCAAAAACTGAGGGAAATACTTACGCTACTTTGCTGCATCACCCTTTCTTCTTCAAGGAAAACCAGGGCAGTGCTCAAGAGGTAGCAAGAAGGATTTCTGGCACCGTTGCCGGGGGGGTCTTCACTCAAGTCAAGACATGCCAAGTACCCATCACAAACACATCTCCCTCGCATTACCTTATTTGCCATTTGCTTCTTGTTTTCCTCTCCCCCACTTCACCCTTGCCATTTTATTCGCCCTCTCTTTCCTGTTCTCGTCTCTCTTTCGCTTCCTCTTGTGTGCCTATTTGCCCTTATGGCTTGCCTGAGAACACCGACCTTCATCTTAGAAGGTTGGAAGAGATTGAATTAAACATTGGAAGCTTTATGACTTTACAATTTGAGCATAATATTTTCTTTAGAAAAGAGCTTAAAGAACAAAAAAAAGCTTTATGGAGTACATGAACAAAGAGCTTGATGATATGTCTAAGGAATTTTATGGTTTGAATTCTCATATTGCTCGTCTTGAAAAATCTATAGCCCAAATTTTTGATAAGCAAGCCACCTTGGTCAATAAGATGGCTGCCAAACCAGAAGGGTTAGGGGAAATAATGATGAAGATCTAAAAGTTATTGATGTATCCCATATTAAATCCTTGTTTTTCAATATGAATCTTGATAATGATGGGACTGGAGATGAGTCAACTTTAGTTAAAAGGCGTCCCAATAATTCGGAGTTTTTAGATCTTGATGCTAAATTTGGTAAAAGTGGGATTGGAGTGGTCAAGACTTTAATAGCATTGAACCCACTATTATGGATTTCAAGGAATTTAATTATGAGAATTGTTCTTTAATAGATTGTATTTCCTAGTTGCAATCTGTGTTGAATTCTCCTCATGCTTATGGTCAAATGAAAGCTTTTACCAAACATATTGTTGATGCCTTGATGCAATCTTATGAGGAAAAACTTTATTTGGAAGTTTCTATACCTAGAAAACTTTATGATGAGTGGGAACCTACTATAAAGATTAAAGTTAAAGATCATGAGTGTTATGCTTTATGTGATTTGGGTGCTAGTGTTTCCACGATTCCGAAAACTTTAGGTGATATTCTAGGTTTCCATGATTTCGATGATTGTTCTTTAAACTTGCACCTTGCGGATTCCACCATTAAGAAACCTATGGGAAGGATCAATGATGTTCTTATTTTTGCAAATGGGAATTATGTGCCCGTAGATTTTATCATTCTTGATATAGATTGCAATCTTTCATGTCCTATTATTCTTGGTAGACCATTCCTTAGAACGATTGGTGCAATTATTGATATGAAGGAAGGGAATATTAGATTATAATTTCCACTAAGGAAAGGCATGGAACACTTTCCAAGAAATAAATTTAAATTACCTTATGAATCTATCATCCGAGCTACTTATGAATTGAATGCCAAAGATGGCACTACTTAGATCTATTCTCGCTTTTATGCCTAGCTAGGGGCGTTAGACGATAGCGCTAGTTGGGAGGCAACCCAATTTTATTTTTGTTCCTTGATTTTTGCTTCTTTTTAGTAATAAATATTTCATCTATCTTATGTTTAGAAGTGTTTTCATGTTTTAATTAGTGTTTGTGCCAAGTAGAACCTATACGATAACCTACGGGGATAGTTAATTTGATTCTGCTGAAAAACAGAAACCTTTGCGCGCACGAAAATAATTTTTGTAATACACAGAAACGTGATTTTGCATTGATTATTTTTTCTGAAGATCAATAGACAAATTTCCCAGGACTTCCTATTTTGGTAGGAATTTTAGAGTTCCATAAGTATTCTAAAGTTACAGATTGCTACAGACTGTTCTGTTTTTGACAGATTCTGTTTTTCATGTGTTGTTTGCTTATTTTGATGCATCTATGGCTAGTATCGGGTGGTATGAACATACAGAAGTTGTAATACAGTAGGTTTAACAGCAATATACATAAAGAATGAGTTCATTACAGTACCTTATGTGGTGTTTTTTCTTTCTTGCACCAACAGAGCTTGTGAGATTTCCTATTGAGTTTTGTGTTGTGAAGTTTTCAAGTTTTGGGTAAAGATTTGATGGACTATGGAATAAGGAGTGGCAAGAGACTAAGCTTGGGGATGCCCATGTCACCCCAAGATAATCAAGGATAGCTAAAATCCTAAGCTTGGGGATGCCCCGGAAGGCACCCCCTCTTTCGTCTTCGTCTATCGGTAACTTTACTTGGAGCTATATTTTTATTTGCCACATGATATGTGTTTTGCTTGGAGCATCTTGTATGATATGAGTCTTTGGTTTTTAGATTTCCACAATCATCCTTGCTGTACACACCTTTTGGGAGAAACCCACATGATTTAGAATTTATTAAAATACTCTATGTGCTTCACTTATATCTTTTGAGCTAGATAGTTTTGCTCTATGTGCTTCACTTATATTTTCTAGAGCACGGCGGTGGCTTTATTTTGAAGAAATTGTTGATCTCGCATGCTTCACTTATATTATTTTGAGAGTCTTTTAGAACAGCATGGTATTTGCTAGGTTATAAAATTGGTCCTAGAATGATGGGCATCCAAGTTGGGTATAATAAAAACTATCATAGAAAGTGAATTGAATGCTATGATCAATTTGATACTTGATAATTGTTTTGAGATATGAGGATGGTAATATTAGAGTCATGCTAGTTGGGTAATTGTGAATTTAAAGAATACTTGTGTTGAAGTTTGTGATTCCCGTAGCATGCACGTATGGTCAACCGCTTTGTGATGAAGTTGGAGCATACTTTATTTATTGATTGTCTTCCTTATGAGTGGCGTTCGGGGACGAGCGATGCTCTTTTCTTACCAATATATCCCCCTAGGAGCATGCGCATAGTACTTTGTTTTCAATGGCTTGTAGATTTTTGCAATAAGTATATGAGTTCTTTATGACTAATGTTGAGTCCATGGATTATACGCATCTCACCCTTCCACCATTGCTAGCCTCTCTTGTGCCGTGCAACTTTCGCCGGTACCATACACCCACCATATACCTTCCTCAAAACAGCCACCATACCTACCTATTATGGCATTTCCATAGCCATTTCGCGATATATTGCCATGCAACTTTCCACCGTTCCGTTTATTATGACACGCATCATCCTTGTCATATTGCTCTTTGCATGATCATGTAGTTGACATCGTATTTGTGGCAAAGCCACCTTCATAATTCCATACATGTCACTCTTGATTCACTGCATATCCCGGTACACCGCTGGAGGCATTCATATAGAGTCATATTTTGTTCTAAGTATCGAGTTGTAATCATGAGTTGTAAGTAAATAAAAGTGTGATGATCTTCATTATTAGAGCATTGTCCCAAGTGAGGAAAGGATGATGGAGACTATGATTCCCCCACAAGTTGGATGAGACTTCGGACTTTACAAAAAAAAGGCCAAATAAAAAAAGAGAAAGGCCAAATAAAAAATAAAAATAAAAAAAATGAGAGAAGACAATGCTACTATCCTTTTTACCACACTTGTGCTGCAAAGTAGCACCATGATCTTCATGATAGAGAGTCTCCTATGTTGTCATTTTCATATACTAGTGGGAATTTTTCATTATAGAACTTGGCTTGTATATTCCAATGATGGGCTTCCTCAAATTACCCTAGGTCTTCATGAGCAAGCAAGTTGGATGCACACCCACTTAGTTTCTTTTGTTGAGCTTTCATACATTTATAGCTCTAGTGCATCCGTTGCATGGCAATCCCTACTCACTCACATTGATATCTATTAATGGGCATCTCTATAGCCCGTTGATACGCCTAGTTGATGTCAGACTATCTTCTCCTTTTTTGTCTTCTCCACAACCACCATTCTATTCCTCATATAGTGCTATGTCCATGGCTCAAGCTCATGTATTGCGTGAAAGTTGAAAAAGCTTGAGAATACTAAAGTATGAAACAATTTCTTGGCTTGTCATCGGGGTTGTGCATGAATAAATACTTTATGTGATGAAGATACAGCAACATCCAGGCTATATGATTTTGTAGGGATAACTTTCTTTAGCCATGTTATTTTGATAAGACATGATTCCTTTGCTAGCATGCTTGAAGTATTATTGTTTATCATGTCAATATGAACTTTTATTTTGAATCATTTGCATCTAAACATTCAAGCCACAATAAAGAAAATTACATTGGGAATTATGCTAGGTAGCATTCCACATGAAAAATTCTGTTTTTATCATTTACCTACTCGAGGACGAGCAGGAATTAAGCTTGGGGGTGCTTGATACGTCTCCAATGTATCTATAATTTTTTATTGTTCCATGCTATTATATTACCCGCTTTGGATGTCTATGGGCTTTACTTTACAATTTTATATCATTTTTGGGACTAACCTAGTAACCGGAGGCCCATCCCAAATTGCTGTTTTTTTGCCTATTTCAGTGTTTCAAAGAAAAGGAATATCAAACGGAGTCCAAATGGAATGAAACCTTCGGGAGCGATCTTTTTGGAACAAACGCAATCCAGGAGACCTGGAGTGGACGTCAAGAAGCAGCTGAGGCGGCAACGAGGCAGGAAGGCCCTAGGGGGGGTGGGCGCACCCCCCACCCTCGTGGGCCCCTCGTGGCTCCCCTGACCTACCTCCTTCGCCTATATATACTCACGTACCCTGAAAACATCCAGGAGCACCACGAAAAACTATTTCCACCACCGCAACCTTCTGTATCCGTGAGATCCCATCTTGGAGCCTTCCCCGACGCTTCGCCGGAGGGCGAATCGACCATGGAGGGCCTCTACATCATCTTCAAGGCCTCTCCGATGAGTTGTGAGTAGTTTACCACAGACCTTCGGGTCCATAGTTATTAGCTTGATGGCTTCTTCTCTCTCTTTGAATTCCAATACAATGTTCTCCTCGATCTTCTTGTAGACCTATTCGATGTAATTCTTTTTGCGGTGTGTTTTTCGAGATCCGATGAATTGTGGGTTTATGATCAAGTTTATCTATGAGAAATATTTGAATCTCCTCTCAATTTTTTTATGTGTGATTAAGTTATCTTTTCAAGTCTCTTCGAATTATCAGTTTGGTTTGGCCTACTAGATTGATCTTTCTTGCAATGGGAGAAGTGATTAGCTTTGGGTTCAATCTTGTGGTGTCCTTTCCCAGTGACAGTAGGGGCAGCAAGGCACGTATTGTATTGTTGCCATCGAGGATAAAAAGATGGGGTTTATATCATATTGCATGAGTTTATTCCTCTAAATCATGTCATCTTTCTTAATGCGTTACTTTGTTCTTCATGAACTTAATACTCTAGATGCAGGCAGGAGTCGGTCGATGTGTGGAGTAATAGTAGTAGATGCAGAATCATTTTGATCTACTTATCACGGACGTGATGCCTATATACATGATCATGCCTAGATAATCTCATAACTACGCTCTTTTCTATCAATTGCTCGACAATAATTTGTTCAGCCACCGTAATATTTATGCTATCTTGAGAGAAGCCACTAGTGAAACCTATGGCTCCTGGGTCTATCTTTTATCATATAAGTTTTCCATCTACCTTTATTTGCATCTTTTATTTTCCAATCTATATCATAAAAATACCAAAAATGTTTATCTTATCTTATTATCTCTATCAGATCTCACTTTTGCAATTTACTGTGAAGGGATTGACAACCACTTTATTGCGTTGGTTGCGAGGTTCTTGTTTGTTTCTGTAGGTGTGTGGGACTTTTGAGGAGCCTCCTACTAGATTGATACCTTGGTTCTCAAAAACTGAGGGAAATATTTACGCTACTTTGCTGCATCACCCTTTCCTCTTCAAGGAAAACCAACGCAGTGCTCAAGAGGTAGCAATCGCGAATCAGCTTAACCTTCTCTTTAGACTCTTTAATCAAATCTGGTCCAAACAACTGACGGTCTCCAACTTCCTCCCACAACAACAGTGTCCTGCACCTCCTCCCGTACAAAGCTTTGAAAGGGGCCATCTTCAAACTGGCTTGATAACTGTTATTTTAAGAGAACTCTACATATGGCAAGTTGTCGTCCCAACTAGATCCATAATCTAGTGGACAAGCTCTCAAAATGTCCTCCAGAATCTTATTGACTCTTTCGGTCTGTCCATCTGTCTGCGGATGAAAGGCTGTACTAAATTCTAGCCTGGTACCCAAAGTCGCATGCAACTGATTCCAGAACTTTGAGGTAAACTACGTTCCTCTATCTGATATAATGGTCCTTGGAACTCCATGCAGACATACAATCATGGTCATGTATATCTTTGCCCACTTAGCACTGGTGGAAGTGGTCTTCACCGGGATGAAATGAGCTACTTTCGTCAACCGATCTACTACAACCCATATCGAGTCATAGCCTAAACGAGTCCTGGGCAATCCCTTGATAAAATCCATGACTAGCTTATCCCACTTCCATTCGTGTATCGGGAATGGCTGTAGCAATCCTGCTGGCTTCTGATGCTCTGCCTTCACTCTCTGACATACATCACAAACTGCTACATACTCCACAATATCCTTCTTCATTTTAGTCCACCAGAAACTGGCCTTCAAATCCAGATACATCTTGGTGTTTCTTGGGTGAATCGAATATGGCGAATCATGGCCTCCTACAGAATCAACTTCCTGATCTCGGGGTCATTAGGCACATATATGCGGTCCTCAAACCATAAGGTATCATGCTCATCCTCACGAAATCCTTTGGCCTTTCCTTTGCTCATCCTTTCCTTTATCTCGGCAATCTCCTTTTCCATCTTTTGGGCTTCTCTGATCTTATCCATCAAAGTAGACTGAATTTCCAATGCTGCTACATAGGCTCTCGGAACTATTTCCAGACATAGCTCACGAAGATCCTCTACTAACTCCTTGGGTAATTCTCCGGCCATGAGTGTATTGACATGACTCTTGTGGCTCAACGCATTGTCTACTACGTTAGCCTTTCCGGGATGATAGTGTAACCTCATATCATAATCCTTGATGAGCTCCTACCATCTCCTTTGCCTGAGATTTAACTCCTTCTGCATGAAGATATACTTCTAACTCTTGTGATCCGTGTACACCTCACAATTTTTTCCGATGAGAAAATGTCTCCATGTCTTCAACGCATGCACTACGGCTGCTAACTCCAAATCGTGTGTAGCATAATTCAACTCATGGGGTTTAAGCTGTCGTGAGGCATAAGAAACAACTCTTCCCTCCTACATAAGCACTGCTCCTAGTCCTCGACGAGAAGCGTCGCAATACACTAGATAATCCTTGCGTTGATCTGAGAGAATCAACACCGGGGCTGTAACCAAACATTTCTTCAACTCCTGAAAACTGTCCTCACATTCCTCAGTCAATTTGAACTTGGTGTCCTTCTTCAATAACACCTTCATGGGCTTTGCAATATTAGAGAAATTTTCAATGAACCTCCTGTAGTATCCTGCGAGTCCAAGAAAACTCTGGATCTCTCCAACTAACGTGGGTGCTTCCCAATTTGTCACAATGACAACCTTGGTGGGGTCTACTGCTATTCCTTCTCCAGATATAACATGCCCGAGGAATCCAACTTCCTTCAACAAAAACTCACACTTGCTGAACTTGGCATATAACTGATGTTCTCTGAGCTTCCCAAGTACCAAATGCAAATGCTCCTTATGCTCCTCTTCATTCTAAGAGTAGACCAATATGTCATCAATGAACACCAAAATGAACTTATCCAAAAACTCCATAAACACCTTGTTCATCATGTTCATGAAATAGGCAGGTGTGTTAGTCAAATTGAATGACATAATGGTATACTCATATAGCCCGTACCTTGTGGTAAAAGCTATCTTAGGTATATCATGCTCTCGAATCTTCGGCTGGTGGTATCCTAGTCACAGATCGATCTTGGAAAATACTTTAGCTTCTTGCAACTGGTCAAACAAATCATTGATCATCAGAAGTGGGTACTTGTTCTTGATTTTCACTTCATTCAATCCACGATAATCAACAACCATCCTCAACGATCCATCCTTCTTCTCCACTAGAAGCACTGCTGATCCCCAAGGTGACGAACTTAGGCGAATATAGCCTTTATCCAGTAACTCCTAAATCTGATTCTTAATTTCCTCCAAATCCTTTGCGGGCATCCTGTACGGTCTCTTAGATATTGGCCCTGTGTGTGGCAAAAGCTCAATCAAAAACTCAATGTCTCTATCCGGTGGCATGCCTGGCAACTCTTCTAGAAATACATCAGGGAAATCCTTCACCACTGGTACTTCCTCCTGTACAACTCCTGATAAGGAATTCACTTGAGTCCTCTTCGGCACATGCCGGGATACATACTTAATCCTTCTTCCTTCTGGGGTGGTGAGCATAATCGACTTACTAGCACAATCGATGTTCCCTCCATACATCGATAGCCAATCCATACCCAAAATCACATCCAAACATTGCGACTCCAGAATTATCAGGTCTGAGGGGAAAACATGCCTACCTATGGTCAATGGCATCTGAAAACATCCTTGACTTGCCATATGTTCTGCTCCTGGCAAACTTACTAACATCGGTGTTATAAGAACTTTGGTGGGCAACTTATACTTATCCACAAATCCCCTTGATATGTATGAATGCGATGCACCAATATAAAAAAGAACGATTGTAGTAAATGACTTAACCAAAAACTTACCTATTACTGCGTCTGGTTGCGCTTCAACCTCCTCCACGTTAACGTGGTTCACTTGTCCCCTTTTGAAAGGGTTGGGCTTCTTCCCAGAGCTTCCATTGGCATTTCCATTCTTAGCTTCAGAACACTCCGTGGCATAATGTCCATTCTTTTCGCACTTGATCCTTCTTGGCGGGCGTTGCTGGGTTGGGACGGTTCTGGCCGTTGCTTCCTCCATTCCCATTCCCATTCTTGGGGCCACTATAGTTATGCGAACTCCCTCCATTGGAATTATAGCCTCCATGGTTATGGTGAATGTGTCCTCCCGAGTTTGGGGTAAAACGGGGTCTCTGCTAAGCTCCTGAATTGTACTTCCCTTGTCCATACTTCCTCTTGCGGTTGTCAATCTGCTGCTACTTCCCTTCAACCATGAGAGCTCTGTCTACCAACTCCTGGTAGTTGTTGAAGGTTGCACCATCAACTCCATGCTCGGCTCATCATTCAATCCTTCCAGAAACTTCTCCTGCTTAGCTGCATCTGTAGCAACGTCGTCAGGGGCATAACGTGCTAACTTACTAAAATCATCCACATACTAGCCCACTGTGCATCCTCCTTGGCGCAAGTTGTGAAACTCGCGCTTCTTCATGTCCATAGCTCCTGCTGAAACATGGGCAGTGCGAAAAGCCTGCTGAAACTGGTCCCATGTGACAGTGTTGATGGGGTAAGTGGCTGTGAAATTCTCCCACCATGATGCTATGGGTCCATCAAGCTGATGTGCGGCAAAACGCACCCTCTCCGCTTATGTGCATCCTGCAGTGGTCAACTCCCTTCCAATCTTTTAGAGCCAATCATCTGCAACTATTGGCTCGGTGCTAGTGGAGAACACCGGCGGATTCAGCCTTAGAAAACGGGCTAAGTGATCAACAAGTGGTGGTGGTGGTGGTGGGTTGTTGTTGTTGTTGTTCCCCTGGTTCTGGTTCTGGACTAGTAGCTGCATCAGGGTATTCTGCTGCTGGATCAACTGAGTGAGGTCCCGCGGGAAAGCAAATCCATTGTCACGTCTCGGAGGCATCTGATGGGTTTAGAAAAGATGAGAAAACAGAATAGAATGAGATCTAGAGGGAAAACACTACCCATATGCACATGAGACAAACACAAACATATCACTTCAATCAATTCAAACAAGGGCATACAGCGATCTAACTATCGTTACAAAAGTGCTCGGACTATATTATATACATGGGGGAATACTACTACTGATATGGTGGTCGACTAGAAGTTTTAATCGGTGGAAGACTCCATGATATCTGCTCCAGATTCATCAACATAGTCATCATCGCTATCGTCGGGGTCTGAGTCGGTGTCATCGATGATGATGTAGTTCTCTGAACAAGTGGAATCGTCGTCTTCTCCTCCTGCCGCGGGGTCTCCCATGAATACTCCTAGCTTCCTTATCAAATCGTCATTCTTCTCCACGATTATCATCATTTCCTCCTCATATCCATCACGTTTAGACTTGAGTTCTTCTTCCAACTCAGTGATCCTGGTCATTGCCTTCTTCAGATCTATCATGCATGCGCACATCTGGTTCTCCTGACGATGAATGTGTTGGTTTAACTCCTGGATGAAAGCTGCAATGGATATATCCCTCCTCGTGTTGATCATCTCCCATTGCTCATCTCGGCGCCCACAAATCTGATAGATCGTATCCTTGAGATCCTTGTGGTAAACTTCTCCAATGCCTCCCATAGTGATGCGGGCTGCCATGCTCTTTCCTAGACTCCAAGTTGGTGCATCAAAGGAAAACTCTACGGGCTCAGTGACTGGCATGAACGTCCTTCCTGGAACTTGAACTCGAATCATCTAGTGCTCCTCTTCTGGTAAAGTGGCGATGTAGGTCCTGGTGAAGCTTGGTATTCCGATGTTCAGGTACCTAGTGGCTTCCTTCAAGTGTCGTCCAAAAGGTGTATCTTCATCTGGTTGTGTGAACTTGTTTCTTGCATCTGCCATCCTGTAGAGTAGAAAAGGGAGAGAAGTCGGAAATGAGAAGAGAGTAGTGACCTAGGGATTTAGCTTAGTGGTCGTCTCCTACAGTCAGCGTGTGCTCTGATACCATCTTGTAGCGACCAGACCTCAAACAGTCTGATCTCTGTGCATTAGTGTCATCCCTGGATCGATAATGCTGGCACGCACAGTACTCGAGGATTTATAACATAGTAGCAATCACACACTTATCACATTGAATGTCTCAAAAGAGAACTTATTACAATACTATGGCTTAGGGCCAACTAAAATCGATAACAGCGGAAGGCTTGGAAGATAAAGTGAGTCCATCAACTCCAACGGCATAGCTAAGTGAAAGACAACGACCTATGGCACCTTACTCGTCGTCTGAAAAGTCTGCAACATGAAATGTTGCAGCCCGAAATGGGTCAGCACATGGAATATGCTGGCAATGTAACACATAGAGTAATGAACAGAATAAATGCTATCACTACATGCATATATGGCTGGTGGAAAGCTCTATGGTTACAATTTTGCATAAAGCCAATTTTCCCTTATAACAAATGAATAAATTTTGTTTAACTATCATGGTGGTCGATAAAGATTGAGAAAGTTCCTCCAAGTCAATCCCAATTAAACATCATCATTAAACCCAATCAAATTATATTTAGAGTGATGAGATCAACATGATAATCCAAGAACCGGATACTCAAGATGTCCACAACCGAGGACCCGGCTAACCATGATTAGTTTGTACACTCTGTAGAGGTTTGCGCACTTTTCCCCACAAGACTCGATCTCCTCCGTTAGATATCTCGCACTACATGGTGTTTGTGAAACAGATGATGGAGACACGGTCTTTTAGAAACATTAACTCTTTACTCTGGATGGACAGTTACACCTACTTTCCCCTATATCTGCTAGCCCACCACTGAAAGAGGTCATGCAACCTACTCAACTATGCTAGAGCTCATAATAGCTTGTGCGCGAACACGGAAGTTTCTAGCATGAATAATCTTATGATCCCTTTGAGTCTGGGTGGCGAACCGTAGGATGATCACACGGGTACTCCGGGATATTCTAGGACAACACTGGATTCTTCAGGTGCCCTGACAACTACTGGGTACTCCAGGGTGCCTCAAGCAATCCACCCAGATGTGTATTTAAGTAGCCACCTTAAGTTAACCATTAATTAGCAACAATCACATCTGTCATGGATACACTCACCCAAACCACGTCTACATGCATAGCATAGCAATAATAGCATAACGTAAGAGTAACTCCCAAAGTTTTATAATAAACAGGCAATAGGTACTACCTCAATCTACTTCCCAAAAACCCACATGTTAAACAGATCCTAACCATGCAATGTTTGAGGGTCGACCTTATGCAATAAAGACTGGGTAGTAAAGAGGTATAATCAAAGTGTTACTTGCCTTGCTGATGATCTGCAAAACCTAGAGACTCGTAGTAGCACGCTTCGCACTCCGAGTACTCTATCGCAAACAAACAGATACATACATAAGCACTCAACTAGAAGCACGGGTAAAACTCAAATAAGAGATCTAACCAAAAAGTTCAATTTAAGAACTCTGGTTTGCAAAAGGAATCAAATCAAACGAAGCAACAAAACTCAATCTGCGAAAGAAACAAGATCCGTTTACTAATCTGAACTAAAGTCAAATTTTACAGTACCAAAATCTTGTTCAAGTTGATTAAACAGAAAGAGGGCTTCAAGACAAAGATCCAGGCACTTGAATCGCCTGATTCCGATAAACGAGCGAAAAGATAAACTAAAACGAAAATCAGGGCAGAAATCGCGATCGAAAATAATCGTGGGAAAACCCTGAAAAAGGAAAAACTGACGAACAGACTAACGAATGAACGTTCACTGTCTGCGGCTAAGGGGTGAACATCGTTCGTTAAAACGAACGTACGGATGAACGTCCGCTATTAAACTAAACCGGAAAAACCGAACCTATCTAATCTAAAAAAATGAATCTAGGTTTTCGAAATTAAAACCGAACGGTTTTTCTTAAAAAAAACAACGGCTATCTCAGGACGGGAGGCGGCGGCTACGGCGGGGCGACGGGCAGCGGTGGTGGCGTTGTAGGGTTTCGGCGGCGTCGGCGGGTTGGGCTGCGGGGCAAGGGGCGGCTTATAAGGCCCGGGGCGGCGGGGAGTCCGGGTCGCTCACGGCCCGTAGGTCGGTTTGACTTAAAAAAAATTATTCCGATGCGCATAAAAACGAATAAAAGAAATACTAAATGGACTCCAAAAATCCTGAAATAAATTTTCCCCGTCCTCTAAAAATATAGTGGACAAAGTGAACATTTGTTTGGGCCTCTAATGCAATTTTGAAAAATGCATTTTTTTCCTAATTCAAATAAAATAGCGATAAAACTCCGAATAAAATACTTATGTGATTTTAATATTTAACCTCCAATATTTCTTTATTTTGGTAAAGTCATTTTATCCCCTCTCTTTTATTTTCATATTGGAAATATTCGGAGAGAAAAATAATTAAAACCAAATGATCCTCTTTTCAAAATTTGAGAAAACTCAAATATGAAAATAACGAAATCCCCAACTCTCTCCGTGGGTCCTTGAGTTGCGTAGAATTTCTAGGATCAACCAAAATGCAATAAAAATATGATATGCAATGATGATCTAATGTATAACATTCCAAATTGAAAATTTGGGATGTTAGAATCATTCACTTTGGTATTGTCTTAGACAAGATTCATAATTGTCCTCACACAATGTCTACTATACCATATCATTCTACAATTTATATTGAACAATATAAGCCATAGAAACTAGAAAACAAGCAAACTATGCATTGAAAACAGAATCTGCCAGAAACAGAACAATCTATAATGATCTGAACAGAAACCATACTTCTGCTACTCCAAAAATTCTGAAACATTAGGAAAACCTGGGTAATTTTTATATCAATCTTGTGTAAAAATTTCAGATCAAAAGCACGCTTCTGTGATTTTTTAAAATTCTGGCAATGAGTGCAAAAGTTTCTGTTTTTCAGCAATATCAAATCAACTATCACCGTAAGCCATCCCAAAGGTCTTACTTGGCACTTTATTGAAACAAAAGCTATAAAACATGATTACTGTAGTAGCTTAATCGTGTGAACACACAAAAACAGTAAGGATAAATATTGGGTTGTCTGCCAACAAGCAGTTTTCTTTAATGCCTTTCTAGCTAGGCATGATGATGTCAATGATACGGATATGAAAGATAAGAATGAAAACATAACGAGAGCATCATGAAGCATATGACTACCACATTTAAGTCTAACCCACTTCCTATGCATAGGGATTTTGTGAGCAAACAATTTATGGGAAAAATAATCAACTTGATATTATTGCAAAACTTTAAGCACACAGAGAGGAAACTTGATATTATTGCAATTCCAACAAGCATATATTCCTCCCTCATAATAATTTTCAATAGCATCGTGGATGAATTCAATAATATAACCATCACATAAGGCATTCTTTTCATGATCTACAAGCATAGAAATTTTACTACTCTCCGCATGAGAACAATTCTTCTCATTAGGAATAGTGGGAGCAAACTCAACAAAATAACTATCATGTGAGGCATAATCCAACTAAAAATCACAATCATGATGACAAGTTTCATGGTTAACATTATTCTTTATAGCATACATGTCATCACAATAATCATCATAGATAGCAACTTTATACTCATAATCAATTGGAACATCTTCCGAAATAGTGGAATCATTACTAACTAAAGTCAAGACCTCTCCAAATCCACTTTCATACATATCACAATAAGATTCAACACTCTCCAAAATTGTGGGATCATTACTTCCTAAAGTTGACACTCTTCCCAACCCACTTTCGATGATAGTCTTATTCATACTCCAAAAGATATAAGTGACGTTCATGGATCATTCTACAATTAATATAGATTAACCAATATCCAAGCTCAAAACATATAAGTGAAGCACACGAAGCATTCTATAAAACCATACGCAAAAGATTTAAGTGAAGCACAAAGAGCATCCTATAAGTCATACTGAAAAGATATAAGTGGAGCACATGAGGCATTTTATAAATCAATGAAGGAATATCTCATATTAGCATGGTTCTTAAAGAAAAAGAAAAACACAAAGGACAGAAATCATGTGAACAAAACATAAACCAAGGTATACCGATAATTGTTGAAGAAGAAAGATGGGATGCCAACCGGGGCATCCCCAAGCTTTTATGCTTGAGTATCCTTGAAATATTTACTTGGGGTGCCTTGGGCATCCCCAATCTTGAACTATTGTCTCTCTTTATTCTTCTCATATTGGTAGCTCCTCGATCTTCGAACACTTCATCCACACAAAACTTAACAAAAACTATGTGAGATCCGTTAGTATAATAAAGCAAATCACAACCTTTAGGTACTGTTGTAAACTCATTCCAATTTCATATTAGCATTATATCTACTTTATTACAACTTCACCATGGTTCATACCCCCCGATACTACCCATAGATTCATCAAAATAAGCGAGCAACACATAGAAAACAGAATCCGTCAAAAACAAGATAGTTTGTAGTAATATGGAAACTACATATACTTATGTAACTGCAAAAATTCTAGGAAAATAGGAAACTCTAAAGAAATTGTATATAAGTACCATGCAAAAAGTTTCAGATCCATTTGACTTTCCAGTAAAAAAAGTAAATTCATGCGCTACAGCCAAAGTTTCTGTTTTTGCACTGCACATAGTAAACATGCACTCTAATCATCCTAAACCCAAAGCTTGGCACATTATTTTTACAATACAATGGATATATACAATGGGATAATTATTTCTGAGGAACTTCCATGAAAAATTCTACATTTTTTCCATGAGCATGAACACAAGTGTTCAAGGTCGACCCTCACTTCTCCAATGCATAACCTTCCAATCACTTCTCTTTTTGAAAAACTTTTAAGGTATATGAGGCAAGTGAATCCTTTTTTATTCTTTTTAAAAAAATTGTATGTTTCACCCACAACTAAACAAAAACAAAATGGAAAACAAAATCTACTTAGTGAAAAAAGCAAACAGGCATACACAAAAATATCAACCCCACGCTATTGCTCCCCGGCAACGGCGCCAATAAAGAGCTTGATAATCCCCAAGTGCAGGGAATCATCGTAGCAATTTACAAAGGGTGGAAGTGATAAGCATGGAGTGTCAAACCCACAAGGAGCTAAAGGTAAGATAAATATTCTCTCAAGTCCTATTCTCTCAAGTCCTATTTGCCACTGATACGACTCTACGTACACCGGACGTTTGCTTCCAACTAGAAACGAGAAATAAAATTATGTTGTGGGTATGAAGAGGATAACTTTGCATGATATCGGAGAGCTAAAATATAAAACTAGGTGATGTTATCATAAAGTTAGAATATATTACTTAAGTATTATAAATAGCGAGTGTGGAATAATGATGGGTCGGTCTGTGGAACTATCCTAGGCAATTGTTAACAATTCGGTAGTCATCGTTGCAATTTCATATGAGGGAGAGGCATAAGCTAACATACTTTCTCTACTTGGATCATATGCACTTATGATTGGAACTCTAGCAACCATATGCAACTACTACAGATCATTACGGTAAAACCCAAGCATAGCACTAACATATCAAGTCCCCTTTATTCCATACGCAACAACCCCCTTACTCGGGTTTATGCTTCTGTCACTCAAGCAACCCACTATAAGTGAATCATGAACGTATTGCAACACCCTACAGTGGGAATCCCTCATGTGCGCGCGGCATGGAAGGCACCATCGGACGGCACCAAAATAAAACATACAACTCAAACCAATCTAGATCATTAATCAACCCAAAGACAAAGGAAATCTACTCAAACCATCATATGATGCCAACACATCATTGGCTCATAATATGTAGCATAAAGCACCATGTTCAAGTAGGTGATTACAGCGGGGTGCGGGAGAGTGGACCACTGAAAATAGATGAGGATGGTGATTATGATGGTGATGTTGATGAAGACGATCACCGCGGCATTGATTCCCCTCTCGATGGCACTCCGGCACCACCGAGAGAGAGGAGGAGAGGTTAGGCAGATGTTCTCCCTCTGGTCCTTGGCCTTCATGGCAATGATGGCCCTCCGAGATCCTCCTCCATGGCCTCTGGTGATGATGGCCCCCTCCGGCAGGGTGCTAGAGAGGGCCTAAATTGGTTTCTCATGGCTACAGAGGCTTGCGGCGGCGAAACTTCTGATCTCTCTTCTGTTCTGGGGTTTTTAGGATTTATAGGAAGGGTTGGTGTCGGTTTAATGTAAAGGGGGCCCACGGGGAGTCCTTGAGATAGGGGGCGCGCCCTCCACCCTCGTGGTGGCCTCGGTACTCCCCTCCGGTAGCTTTTCGTTCCGGTATTTTTTATATTTTCCAAAAATATTCTCCGTTGATTTTCAGCACATTCCGAGAACTTTAATTTCTACACAAAAACAACACCACAGCAGTTCTGCTGAAAACAGCGTCAGTCCGGGTTAGTTCTAATCAAATCATACCAAAATCATGTAAAAATATTATAAACATGGCATGAATACTTCATAAATTATAGATACGTTTGAGACGTATCAATGGCAGACGAGGGTGGCGAGATGCTTGCCTGGTGTGATGGATGCCATGGAGCCCCTTCCCAGGAGACCGTCGGGCGCGAGCTGGACATGGAGGAGGCGGCGGAGATCGACGAGCACCAGCCGTAGTAGTACTCTTTGTTTTGTTTAATTAAGAGAGCCGGTCTTTAATTTGTTTGAGTAATTTTTAGGCCAGCTAGCTCTGTTTGATTGCTGAACTTGCTTGATTAAGAAGTGTGGGTGTGCTGTAATCTCCTTTGTGTACCCCAATTATGCAATGATGTGGATGACCACTGTAACCAGGGAAATTGGAACCAAAAATTTTGACGTTCAAACTCCTCACACACGGGTTAAGCTATCTGAATCGTTTGTGATGTTCACATATCGTACACAGTTCTGAATAAGGGACCGTTTATGATGACACTGCGCGCCAGTTTTTTCGCTGAACCGATTCAAAATTTTTGGCTTCCGCGGAAATATCTACCTCCCCCCCTTACCAAAAGCCACATTTCCCCTCTCACCTCCTTCCTTTCCAAGTTTAAACATTCACTCCTTGCCTGCAGCACCGCCCCCCTTGATAACCCACAAGTATAAGGGATCGCAACAGTTTTCGATGGTAGAGTATCCAACCCAAATTTATTGATTCGACACAAGGGGAGCCAAAGAATATTCTCAAGTATTAGCAGTTGAGTTGTCAATTAAACCACACCTTGAAAACTTAATATTTGCAGCAAAGTATTTAGTAGCAAAGGAATATGGAAGTAACGGTAACAGTGGCAAAAGTAAAAGTAGCAGTTTTGTAGTAATTATAATAGTGGCAACGGTAAAGTAACTAAGCAGAGATCAATATGTGAAAAGCTCGTAGGAATTGGATCAGTGATGGATAATTATGTTGGATGCGATTCCTCATGCAACAGTGATAACATAGGGTGACACAGAACTAGCTCCAGTTCATCAATGTAATGTAGGCATTTATTCTGAATACAGTCATACGTGCTTATGGAAAAGAACTTGCATGGCATATTTTGTCCTACCCTCCCGTGGCAGTAGGGTCCTATTGGAAGCTAAGGGATATTAAGGCCTCCTTTTAATAGAGTACCAGACCAAAGCATTAACACGAAGTGAATACATGAACTCCTCAAACTACGGTCATCACCGGGAGTGGTCCCGATTATTGTCACTTCGGGGTTACCAGATCATAACACATAGTAGGTGACTATTGACTTGCAAGATAGGATCAGGAACTCACATATATTCATGAAAACATAATAGGTTCAGATCTGAAATCATGGCACTCGGGCCCTAGTGACAAGCATTAAGCATAGCAAAGTCATAGCAACATCAATCTTAGAACATAATCGATACTAGGGATCAAACCCTAACAAAACTAACTCGATTACATGGTAAATCTCATCCAACCCATCACCGTCCAGCAAGCCTACGATGGAATTACTCACGCACGGCAGTGAGCATCATGAAGTTGGTGATGGAGGATGGTTGATGATGACGACGGCGACGGATTCCCCTCTCTGGAGCCCCAAACGGACTCCAGATCAGCCCTCCTGGGAGAGATTAGGGCTTGGCGGTGGCTTTGTATTGTAAAACGCGATGAATCCTTCTCTCTAATTTTTTCTCGCCGAACGTGAATATATAGAGTTGGAGTTGAGGTCGGTGGAGCACCAGGGGGCCCACAAGGCAGAGGGGCGCGCGCCCCACCCTCATGGACAGGGTGTGGGCCCCCTGGCCTTGATTATTTCGCCAGTATTTTTTATTAATTCCAAAAATATTCTCCGTTGAGTTTTAGGTCATTCCGAGAACTTTTATTTCTGCACAAAAAAAACACCATGGCTATTCTGCTGAAAACAGCGTCAGTCCGGGTTAGTTCCATTCAAATCATGCAAGTTAGAGTCCAAAACAAGGGCAAAAGTGTTTGGAAAAGTAGATACGATGGAGACATATCAACTCCCCCAAGCTTAAACCTTTGCTTGTCCTCAAGCAATTCAGTTGACAAACGGAATGTGATAAAGAAAAACTTTTACAAACTCTCTTTGCTCTTGTTGTTGCAAATATGTAAAGCTAGCATTCAAGTTTTCAGGAAAGATTATGAACTAACCATATTCACAATAACACTTAGGTCTCATGTTTACTCATATCAATGGCATAATCAACTAGCGAGCAATAATAATAAATCTCGGATGACAACACTTTCTCAAAATAATCATAATATGATATAACAAGACGGTATCTCGCTAGCCCTTTCTGAGACCGCAAAACATAAATACAGAGCACCTTTGAAGATCAAGGACTGACTAAACATTGTAATTCATGGTAAAAGAGATCCAGTCATAGTCATACTCAATCTAAATTAATAGTAATGCATGCAAATGACAGGGGTGCTCTCCAACAAGTGCTATTTAATAATAGGATGATGACTCAACATAAAAGTAAATAGATAGGCAGTTCATAGAGGGAAGCAGGGATTTGTAGAGGTGCCAGAACTCGAGTTTTGAAACAGAGATAAATAATATTTTGAGCGGCATACTTTCATTGTCAACACAACAACCAAGAGATCTCGATATCTTCCATGCTACACACATTATAGGCGGTTTCCAAATGGAATGGTAAAGTTTACACTCCCCCACCACCAACAATCATCAGTCCATGGCTTGCCCGAAAAAACGGGTGCCTCCAACTAACAACAATCCTGGGGGAGTTTTGTGTGCAATTATTTTGATTTGATTTGAGCATGGGACTGGGCATCCCAGTGACCCGCCATTTTCTCGTGAGTGAGGAGCGGAGTCCACTCCTCGTGAGAATAACCCACCTAGCATGGAAGATGTAGAAAGCCCTAGTTGATACATGAGCTGTTCGAGCATACAAAACATAATTTCATTTGAAGGTTTAGAGTTTGGCACATACAAATTTATTTGGAACGGCAGGTATATACCGCATATAGGAAGGTATGGTGGACTCATATGGAATAACTTTGGGGTTTATGGATTTTAGATGCACAAGCAGTATTCCCGCTTAGTACAAGTGAAGGCTAGAAAGAGACTGGGAAGCGACCAACTAGAGAGCGACAACAGTCATGAACATGCATTAAAATTAATCAACACTGAGTGCAAGCATGAGCAGTATATAATCCACCATGAACATTAATATCGTGGAGGCTATGTTGATTTTTTTCAACAACATGTGTGAACATGTGCCAAGTCAAGTCACTCGAATCATTCAAAGGAGGATACCACCCTATCATACCACATCACAACCATTTTAATAGCATGTTGGCATGCAAGGTAAACCATTATAAACTCCTAGCTAATTAAGCATGGCATGAGCAACTATAATCTCTAATTGCCATTGCAAACATGTTTATTCATAATAGGCTGAATCGGGAACAATGAACTAATCATATTTACAAAAACAAGATAGGTCGAGTTCATACCAGCTTCTCTCATCTCAATTGGTCCATCATATATCGTCATTATTGCCTTTCACTTGAATGACCGAACGGTGTGGATAATAATTATAGTGCACGTGCATTGGACTAAGCTGGAATCTGCAAGCATTCAATTCAAGGGAGAAGACAAGGTAATATGGCCTCTTGGTTAAATCAACAATAATGCATATGAGAGCCACTCAATATTTTCATCATGGTCTTCTCCTCTCGACCCCCAAATAAAGGAAAAGAAATAAAACTATTTACACGGGAAAGCACCCAACAAGAAAAAGAAGAATGAGAAATCTTTTTGAGTTTTCTTTTAATATTACTACTACAAGCATGGAAAGTAAACTAGCTAAAGGCTACAAATATTTTTTTTCTTTTTCTTAAGGTTTTCAAACACACGAGAAGAAAGCAAGAAAAGGAGATAAACTAGCATGGATAGTACAATGAAAAAGTATGAGCACCGACAACTGGAATGAGTGTGTGAACATGAATGTAATGTCGATGAGAAATACTTAATCCCCCAAGCTAAGGCTTTTGGCCTAAGTTGGTCTATGGCCACTGCTAGCTTGGCGGATATCCAAAGTCGTAGTCGGGGTTTTACTGAGATGTAGCAGCTATTGCCTCATGAGCTGCAGCTTGGAGGCAAGCTGCCTCCGTCCTCCTCTCATACTCATTCGCCTCATCCCTGGTTATAATGTATCTCTTTTTTGCCTAAAAGTCAAAGAAACCAGGAGCAGGGAGAGCAACATGGATAGTGCGACGTCTGTCAAAGATTAGTCGGTATTGGAGGAACTGTTCATTCCTCTCAACAAACTGATGAGGAACCATAGCATCATAATCTAAATAAGCGGGAGGCAACTCCATATCATTTTCATGTATGGGCATCTCAAGAAAATTAGCCACACAGGTTGCATAAATCCCACCAAACAAGTCTCCATTTAAACTATTATTATGCAACCTATGTGCAACAATGGCCCCCAAGTTATATTGTTTATCTCCTAGCACAGCACTCTTGAGAACACTAAGATCTGGAACACAGATGTGACATGCCTCGTCCTTACCATTTATGCATCTACCTATAAAGAGAGCAAAATATGCATAGTAGGAAAATGGATGCTCCCTATGGTAGCTTATGCTATTTATCTAGATTCCCCCACAGTGATACTAGCAAGAAAATCTTTAAATTCAGATTTGCGAGGTTCACTGGCACTACCCCATTGCGAGAGTTTACAAGCAGCACTACTTGGAAAAGGCCTACTAATGGCGCACCGGTTTTTCCTACTAATGGCGCACTACCGGTGCGCCATTACTATCACGCCACTAGTATTTTTGACTAATGGCGCACCACTGGTGCGCCATTAGTATCTGGAATACTAATGGTGCACCACGCAGTGCGCCATTAATTTTGCCCACAGTGCGCCACTAGTGTCTTCTATACTAATGGCACACCACATGGTAGTGCTCCATTAGTAAAAAAAATTTAATTTTTTTTCTTAATCTCAGGTCACTATTTCACATATGAGATATCCAACACATATATATACAACAAGCATCCATATAACAATCATAGCCAACACATAAGTTCCATCATATATACATACATAGCCAACATATAGTTCCATCGTTACATATTACAAAAGTTTCACATTGTTCATCCAACACCGTTATCCATCAATTCGGAAAAGTTTCACATTGATACAAAATAAAAACACAAATGGAAAAGAAGCACTCCATCCATGCAAGCTTCCGTGAATTAAATCAAATCTGCAAAATGATAAACAAGAAGTTAGAAGAAGAAGAAGAAGACTAGAAGAATACTAGAAGAAGAAGAACACTAGAAGAAGAATAAGAAGAATTTTGGAAAAGAAGAAGAATAAGAGGAAGACTATAATCTTATTATGTAAACATGATCATTTTTTGCTAACATAAGTTATTTTGGAGCTAACCTATAGGAAACTAAGCATATAAGCTCTAAGTTAGTATATTAGAGCCAACTTAGGTAAAATGAAGCTAACCTATGTCATTTCGGAAAAGAATAAGAATAAGAAGAAGACTATAAGCTTATTATATAAACTTGATCATTTTGTGCTAACATAAGTTATTTTGGAGCTAACCTATAGGAAACTAAGCATATAAGCTCTAAGTTAGCATATTAGAGCCAACTTAGGTAAAATGAAGCTAACCTATAGGAAACTAAGCATATTAGAGATAACATAGGTATCTAAGTATATATATATCATTTTGGAGATCTGACATACCTGACAAAGTTTAGTTCTCATGCATTGTTCTTCTCCTTCTCCTTCCTCAGCCTGATGCGCCAAGAGCGGCGAGGCGGTGGAGGCAATGGAGGCAGTGGGATGTAGTCTTCTACCACAATTGGCGTGGTCATGTCGCCCAGCTGTGGGATCGCCGGAGCCACCACCAGTGCGTGGTCAGTGTCAGGCACCACCACCGTCGCGAGGCCACCTTCAGGCAGGATGGGCACGACCATCGCTAGGTCATCCTCAGCCACCTCCATCTCTTGCCCATGGTCAGCCACCACCATCTCTTGCCCATGGTTAGCCACCACCTTCTCTTGCCCTTGGTCAGCCACCACCAGTGCTAGGTCATCCTCAGCCTGATGCCCATCGTCATCCTGCAGCTCCTCATCCCCACTCTGCTCCTCTTCTCCCGTACTCCAGTCCGGGTCATCCTTCTTGTTGTCTATGCTGCTGCCAGAATCGCTGCTGCTTTCGCTAAAGCCAGAATCGGTGTTGCTTTTGCTACAGCCATAGTCGCTGCTGCTTTGGCTGTAGCCAGTGTCGCTGCTGCTGCTCCCATTACCTGTCCAAATGCAACAATGATCGTTAACAATTGATGTGAGACAAATCCAAATGTAGAGGAATAAGAAGAGGCAGAACGTACCAGCATCATCATCGTCAGCGTAGCGCATGCGACACATAGTCGCGTTGAACACCTTCATGATGAGCATTATGGCGTCGTCGTCGTACCTGAAGAGAAGGAAGTACCCCAGCCGCAGGTCGTAGGCACGGTAGAACTTCTCCCACCCATGAGACAAGTACATGTGGCCCTCCTTGATCACCAACTCCACATCCCACTGCCTGCGAAACCCGCTGCCGGCATGTCGCAGGTTCACATTATTTGGCGGATCTTCACCGAGCATGTTCATAAAACTGTCAGGCAGCCTCTGTAGTTTGGGACAATGAGTGATGTAGCAAACAACAGATATCATAATGAGATGGGTGAAGGGGAGATCTCTTGTTTTATATACCTGCGTCATGGATGATACTGAAGTCCCAAGTATGATACTGAAGAACTCGGAAGCATCCAACTCGTACTACGGTGTTGCAGAGTGGCGGTGGCTGCTTCCCGCCATCTCTGATAAGCAGCAGAAGACACCAATTAGTACCCTTACAACAGATCATAAAACATGCATGATAACAGGCATTAGTCGCAAGTACCCCATATGTCCTATTTTTAGCAAAGTCATGCTAAAATTCACGGAAAATTTCAGCATGACCTTTGCTGAAAATAGGACATATGGAGTGCCCGAATTTGCCGGAACGGAAGTTAATCGACATTCCGGCAAACTCAAGGGCCTCTCGGGGTACCTGCAAAATCATTATCCCCGTGTAATGAAGTCACCAATGGGTCATTTCAGAAGATCACAAGTAGCATCATCACAAGATCACAAGTAGCATCATCACAAACTACGCCCTAACACAACTTTGTCAAACTCTTGCTTTCTAACTTCAGATCAAGCACCATTTCATCACACCATCAAGTAGAGAAGAACACATACTGGAAAGAATGCATCAAGCTTACCCTGTAAATGCGCAACTACAATTCGGTCCTACTGAACATTGCTAAACAGCCAGTCAGTTTCAAGTTTCCAAAACAAGGGTTCACTGCTCCTAATTAATTAAAAAGTCTACTAGGCATGATTGATCAGGAAACGACCACTGCTACCGCAAAATTTGGTGTGTATCAATTAAACGGCCAACCCTATATCACAGGGACACCACAATTGGAATATCCAGTAATGGCAGGTTATAAATATAAAGCCAGATACACAAGAGCAGGAACAATCTAGCTGCATATGTTGCACATCATGGGCAACAACAAAGAACAAGCAAATTTAAGCCAGAAACTCGTACCACAATATCTCAGATTCTCCAACAAAGCAAAACATGCATACTTTAACACTTCAGTAATGTCTCTTCCATCATCATAATTTTGCGTAACAACAAACGAGAGGAAAACTAGCATAAAGGAAGAGTCTTTTTCATCACAAAATACATCCAGCAAAGTGCTGTAAAATCAGAAATACTACCCCCCCAACTCTCGTTTGACTGACTGTAATGTGAATATATGAGCACATTAATTTGTTTGTCTGCAATTTATATGGAGCAAAGAAATGGCAGAAGTGGTCCTTGAAGGAGGAGGATTTGGGATCAGTTAAGTTGTTGCTGCCTATCTATGTATCTAGTGTAGGAATTGGGTACATACCTATCTAGAGTAAGAAATGGTCTATCTATGTTTGTTTGTGGAGAGGGAGGATATATAGCATACATATATAGGTGAAACGAAGTGAGAATGAAATGAAAACGATGATAGATAGGTGCTTATCTGAATTGAATTCTAGAGCCTACAGCTACAGGCCTAGAGATTAACAGACAGGTAGTCAAAACTAAGTAATTAAGCTACTGGCTGTTGCTACCCTACCTAGGAATGGAATTTGAAGGTCCAGACCTACAAAACTTGTCCTCAACCCAATCCAATAGTAGAAATCAAAATCAAAATCCAAGCAAAGCAATACAGTCCCCAAAATCAATGGGGATAGCATACAAAATCTTTGCTTACTAATACTGTCAGATGACAATGATGCCACACGAGGGAGAAGAAATTGACCCGCCAGAATTAAAGTAAAGTAAAGAGCCAAGCAAACCTGAATGTCAAGTAAACTGTGGCTAAAGATATATAAAACTCCATTGCAAATGTGCCATGTCAATCAAACAACTCATGGAAGTAAACTACTAGCAGGCTCAAAAGTCAAGTAAACTGAAGATTAATCTAACAAGCCTGATAGTAGCTACCTAATTGTACCTAACTGCAATTTTTTATGACAACTAACTGATGCTAACTGTACCTAACTGTACCTAACTGATGCTAATTGTACCTAACTGATGCTAACTGTCACAAATATGATATTTTTATGACAAAATACATAATTATCAGGGCACATTATGGCCATTTTCTTACATGATGCTAACTGTACCTAACTGAATTTTTCGACAGTAGCTAACTGTATTTAGTAATTTCTCTGTAACTGTCTTGCCCCTATTTAAGGGACAAGCAAATAGATACCTAAAATCCACTAGTATTGCCTCTAAAAAATCCTAACTGAATTTTTCTGTAACTGTACCTAACTGAATTTTTATGTAACAGTCTTGCCCCTATTTTTCTGTAAAAAAGCCTAAAATCCACTAGTATTGCCTCTAAAAAAGCCTTAAAAGTCCACTATTATTGACAATCAAAATATGATCTGAACTGTAAGGAGTTAACTGAAATTCACTAGTATTGCCTCTAAAAAATCCTAAAGTCCACTATTATCTACTTTAGGAACAATCATACACAATTCTGACTGTATTGTAACAATTGTACTCCATCAAAATGTTGAAATTTTGACATTCAGAGGGTCACCTGCGCGGTGGTGCCCTGCACAGCGGTCATTGAGCTCGCGCGGTGTGGTGAGCTCGCCGGAGATGGAAGGGCTCGACACAGCGGTCGAGACTCAAAGCAGAGCTTGAGGGCAAGAGGAAGAAGAATAAGAAGGAAGTGGAGGGGAGGGGCTCACCTGCAGTCGAGGGCGTACACGGCGCCGGCCGGTCGCCTTGGACCCGGAGGAAGCCACGGTCGTGCCGGATCCCTAGGGATCGGGGCCGGCACAAGACCACGCCGCAGCAGAGCTGAGCTGAGGTAGAGGCGGTCGTCGTCTCCTCCTCCTCCTGGTCCTCCTCCTGGTCCTCCTCCTCTGGCTCGGGGTGCAGGGGCGTGGGGGCGGCGGCGCAGGGGAGCTACAGTGGTGGG
>NC_041383.1:30270164-30341991 GCF_002162155.2 Triticum dicoccoides
GGCGTGGGGGCACGGGGGCGGCGGCATGGGGGAGCTACAGTGCTGGGGGCGCGGGGGCGCGGGGGCGGCGGGGGTGGAGTCCGGAGGGGCTCGGGGTGGCGGCGGCAGGGGACGGATGGGATGGAGGGGGCATGCAGGCGCGACGGCGGCATACGGTTGGGGCAAATTAGGTCGAGTGGGGAGGAAGGGAGGGAGGGGAATAGGTGGAGTGGGGGAAGCTTACTAATGGCGCACCCCGCAGAGGTGCGCCATTAGAATGTTTTTTTATTACAGTTCGAGCACTCAGGTTATATTCCACCTAACCCAATCCACACCACACCCGCCCACTAGCCCGACTGGTTAGCACGCAGCACACACACCAGGAGGTCCTGGGTTCGATTCCTAGGCTCCCCAATATTTTTTTATGCATTTTAAGTGTTGTTTGATATTTATTTGTGTTTAAATATGTTCAAACTTGTTTAAATCATAACAATAATATTTTTTTTATAAAAACAGTAATAATTTTTTAAAAAATATGTTCAAATTTGTTACTTGAAAATATCATCGGCGGCGGCGGTGGATCGGGGGAGGGTGCGGGGGGCCAGGTGCTCGTCGGCGGCGGTGGAGCGGGGGAGGGTTGTGGTGGGTCGTCGGTGGCGCTGGAGCTAGCGGGGGAGGGTGCGGGTGGGATCGAGATGGAGGGGGATCGAGATCGAGATGGAGGGGGAATCAAGATCGAGATGGAGGGGGATCGAGATCGAGTGTCCTCATGAATTCAAAAAGGGCCCATGAAATTTAAAAATATTCATGATATCAAAAAGTTCCCATGAAATACAATCGAGAAATGAAGACTACGATTTAAATACAATCTATCTTAGCTAGCTATCTGTTCACAATCTTCTTGCCCTTCTTTTTCGCAAATGGAGTTCTTCTGTGGAACAGGCGTCCTTTAGGTAGGGTGGTCCTGCTTCTTCTTGTGGTGTTTGCTGCTACTTCATCGTCGTCGTCATGTTCGATCTTCGGGTCGCCGTACTTGTCGAAGTCTTGCTCATTGGCTACTCCATCCATTCAGATGATCTTCCTTTTGCCTCTCCTCACAGGAACATGACTGGGCTTTGACGGGTCGGTAATGAAGAAGCATTGGTCCACTTCGGAAGCCAGTACCCATGGCTCATTTTTCGCGGTGACGTTTGCGCCCGCGGTCTTGGATTGGGCTTCGGGTATAACCATGGTGGTGAAATACCGGCCTTCTTTTAGGACGCTCTTGGCCCATCTGACACGGAACATCGGGACCTTCTCTCCAGCGTAGCTCAGCTCCCAGATCTCCTTGATCCTTCTGTAGTATCTGTCCTTGTCATTACCGGTGTAGGATTCCATCGTTACCCCGGAGTTCTGATAACCATCGCTCTTCATGTCCTTGTTCTCGGTGTAGAATGTGTAGCCGTTGATATCGTACGCCTCATATGTCATCAGGTTGTGCTCGGCACCCTGTGACAAGGCGAATATGAGTTGTTCTTCCGTGGAAGAATCCTCATGTAAAGGGTACGACAGAAGCTTCTGCTTGAACCAACGCGTGAAACAGGAGTTGTGCTCTTTCATTATATCTCCGTCCGTCCTCTGTTGGCCTCGATCATTGTACGTCTTCTCAATAAAAGTTTTGTTCTCTACCACCCAAGGATCGACCACGTCTATGTGCTGTAGCGCGACTAGGTTTGCTCTTTCAAAGTTGGCGAGTCGACCCTCAAAGTCAACATGCATTTCACGGCGACCCTCACAGTGACCCCATCCAGCGAGCCTGCCGAGGTGCCTGTTGACGGGCAGACCAACGGGGTTCTCGATGCCTAGATAATTCGTGCAGTAGGAGATGCACTCTTAGGTCAGAAAGCCCCTGGCTATACTTCCCTCTAGAAGTGACATGTTGCGAACGTATCCTTTGATGACACCATTCATCCTTTCGAACGGCATCATGCTGTGCAGGAACGTCGGCCCGAGTTGGATGATATCCTCCATGATATGGACCAGCAGATGCACCATAACATCGAAGAATGCGGGCGAGAAGTACATCTTAAGCTCGCATAGTATCACCACGATCTCTTCCTATAACCTTCTGAGTTGCCTCACGCCAATCGACTTCCGAGAGATGACGTCGAAAAAGTTGCATAGGCCAAATAGTGTTTCACAGACGTGCGCGTCCATGATCCCACATATTGCAACTGGAAGTATCTGCGTCATCAGCACGTGACAGTTGTGAGACTTCATCCCGCTGAACTTCTGCTTCGCTGGGTCTAGGTATCTGCTTATCTTACCCGCGTAATCGTAAGGAAGTTTTACTCCTACGAGGCAGGTGAAAAACTGCTCGATCTCCTCCTGACTTAGAGTGAAGCATGCGGGAGGGTAGTCATTTCCGGTCTTCTTGGCCTTTTTGCCTTTGCGACGAGTTTCTGCGTCCTGCTTCGCCTCATCATCATCATCATCATCATCATCATCATCATTAGCGTGAAGCTCCTGCCTGATGCCCATTGATTTCAAGTCTGCCCTTGCTTTCGGCCCATCTTTGGTCCTCTCTGGCATGTTGAGCAGGGTACCAAGCAGACTCTCGCACACGTTCTTCGTGATATGCATGGCGTCAAGGCTGTGAGGCACACGGTGGATCTTCCAGTACGGCAAGTCCCAGAAAACAGACCCCATTTTCCATACCTTCAGCAGCGGCTCTGGCGCCTTTTGCTTCTTTCCTGGCTCTGGCGCCTTTTGCTTCTTTCCCGGCAGTGGGCAATCTTTCCAATTTTTCAACAGCTCGTCTATTTCCTCGCCACTCCTCGTACGCGGGCATTTTCGGGGTTCGGTTTCACCATCGAACAAATCCTTGCGTTTCCTCCACGGGTCATCGTCGCGAAGCCACCTTCAATGTTCCATGAACACGGTTTTCGAAGATCCAGGATCTCTATCTAGCTGGTGATACGTTGTGTCATTCATGCACCTGACGCATACCCTACCTGCCCCACGAGATATTCGTAACCGAGATAGTCGTGCACCGTCGTGAGTAGTGCGGCTCTCATAGGGAAATATTCTTTCTCTGCGGCGTCCCACGTATTGGCTGGAGTTTTCCACAGCATGTATAGCTCCTCTTTCAGCAGCCCCAGATACAGATTGATGTCGTTCCCTGGTTGTTTTGGCCCTTCAATTAGCATACTCATGTGAATGTACTTCCTCTTCATGCACAACCAGGGGGGAAGGTTGTACATCCACACAAACACAGGCCAGGTGCTATGTGTGCTTCTCTAGCTGCCAAACGGATTGACTCCATCGGTGCTCGCGCCCAGAATGATGTTCCTTGGATCCTTCCCAGATTCTGGGTATTCGAAGTTCAACACTTGCCACTGGCTCGCATCCTTAGGGTGACTCAGCATCTTGTCTTTTTTATTTATCTCCGAATCATTTCCTTCATCTTCCCGCTTCTTATCCTCCCTATCCGCTTGCCAACGCAGGAGCTTTGCTACCTTAGGGTCCGTGAAATACCGCTGCAGATGAGGAGTGATCGGAAAGTACCACACCGATTTTCGAGTAGCTTTCTTCCTCTTTTTGTATCGAGTGACGCCGCACACTGGAGATATGGTAGACTCCGCGTGCTCGTCCCGATAAATGATGCAATTGTTCATGCACACATGGTATTTCACGTGCGGTAAATCCAGAGGACACACGATTTTCTTCCCCTTGGGAAGACGTTCGTGCTAGAATGACATGTTCTCATCGAAGCATGCGTCGGTCATTTTGTGTTTTACCTTCATCTCCAGAGCCATGAGCGTTACTTTCAGGAGGGTATCCTCGGGCCTGCATCCTTCATACAATGGAGTAACCGCGTTTATCTCCAGTTGATCCAGCTTGGCTTTCTCTCGGGCGGCAGCTCTTGCGTTATCCGTCTGCTTGAGAAGCAGCTCTTGAATATGAGGGTCCTGCACACAGCCTCCATCGTCGTCTGCTCCGGCACCTTCATCTTCATGATCATGCCCTTCGTCTTGATCTTCCTCATCATCATGTACGACATCTTCTACATGATGACTGTGTACAGCATCACCGTCGTGATCATGTCATGGAGATTCTTCGTCTTCTCGCCCGCCCTCGCCGCGTGGTTGTCTTGTTGCCCTTCCTCATTTCTTGCCCGGCCCCCATGGACGACATCATAGTCATCTTCATCACCTTGCCACCGATAGCCATCCATGAAACCACGCAAGAGCAGGTGGTCCCGCACCTGCCCGGAATCCGGGTCCGCAGTAAGGCTCTTCAGCTTGCATCTTCAACACGGACATCTTATCGCCCTCTCGTTCTTTTGAAGCATCTTGGCCTTCGCGGAGCTCAAAAACCTATTCACGATGCCTTCGGTCATCGTGCGGGCCATGGTCGCCTGCGGGGTAGAACAAAATGATATTTTAGAACCAAGAAAAAATTTGGCATGACCTTCCCTAAAAATAGGACCAAAAAGAATGCATAGTGCCAAAATTCTCGCCGAAATGGAAATGAATCAACATTCCGGCAAAATATTGGCAACTATCGCATTTCAAATACCGGTACCTGCAAACACAAACATATATGCAACACCACAAACACATACAACATCACAAACATACATAGATCTAGCTAGGCCACAAAAAGTGCATGTGCACGTTGTTGGAGCGAGCTAGGGAGAAAAAAAGTAGATCTACATCATGAAGATAGCTTTCCCCTTACTTACCTATGAAAAAAGGTCACCACTTAATTTTGATGAATCTATGGTGCAAATGAGGTGAGGAGGAGGAGGCAACCGAAAGCTTGGAGAAGGAGGTGGAGGGAATGAAGTGGGGAAAGTGAGTGGGTAGGTGTGGCTGTCCAAAATATCTTGTTGGGGTCCCAGGTTACTAATGGCGCACCACCTACAAATGCGCCATTAGTAACCCTGGTTACTAATGGCGCACCTGCATGTGGTGCGCCATTAGTAGTTTTGCAAAAAAGTAAAAAAAATATATACTAATGGTGCACCTCCAGTTGGTGCGCCATTACTAGTTTAAACTAGTAATGGCGCACTATGACACGGTGCGCCATTAGTAGTTTTGCAAAAAAAAAGAATAAAAAAAATACATTACTGGCGCACTCTATGGCCGGTGCACCATTAGTATGTATGTAAAAATGAAAAAAAAATCACTAGTGGCGCACCTTTTGTCTGGTGCGCCATTAGTGTCACCCACACTAATGGCGCATCGACAAGTGGTGCGCCATTAGTATATAGTAGTGGCGCACTACTTCACTGGTGCGCCATTAGTGTCCATCCCATCTATGGCCCTTTTCCTAGTAGTGCCAGGTCAATAAACCTAGGTAACCAAACCACCAGACCATAACCTAACCCTGGCCAAGCTTCTCGCGTAAGATAGCCCCACAGTGACCCGGCGCCTTTTGGCAGACGGTGCCCAACCTATCAGCCTAGCCTGTCAATCACGCGCCAGTGACCGACACCTAAATTGTCTCATTCGCAAGCGTGCGAAGGAAGACTCCGCCCTCTTTTTCTATAAGAAGGGCACGCTAACCTCAACACAACACAACACAGCATCTTTCCCCAAACTGAGCCATAATGCCTGGCCCCGTCATGCACAATGAGACCACGGCGAACAACCTTGGAGGTTTTGTGACCGTGCTAGCAAACCTCACCCGTCGTGCCTTTGCATTAGAGGAGCCTCCAGAATATTTTGTGTACCAAGGACCCATGAGCGGTGAGAGCCGTCAATTCTGGGCCACTGTGCACATCTACGGTAGGGTTCTATCGCCAGAACGCCCCTACAGGTTCACCGGAAGGACAACTTCCTTTGAGCCACAAGCTATCCAACTAGCTGCTCGAGAGGCTATAGTTCAACTCCGGCACTTGTCGCCCAGAGTTAACTGTCGCTCATTCTACTACTACCCCAGCCGTGACGGGTATGGTAGGCCACCCCAGGTTGTCAACGGAGATCACGAGGCGGATCCAGCATTATTGCATCTGGTGCGCTATGTAGGTGCACTAGAGGAACTGTTCGATCAAATCACCCTTGATCTGATCGCAGCTCGTGGAGAGCTGGTCCGCCGAGTCCCGGCGAGAGGAGAAGATAAGCTCGACGCCAACAACCCAGTCGTGCTGTTCGGACACCCGATCGAGTCCTTGAGGTCTGCCCCAGCCATCAACCACAATACTTTGGTGTCCCCAGAAGTGCTTCGTCACCTTTTGGGAACACGCTCCAGCGGGATTGTGACGAACAATCCCCGGGATGGTCATCATCGCTACCCCGATCCGGCAGCCCCTCAACCCCCTCTAGCTAATCCCGACGGCGAAACCCGTGGAGAAGCCTCGACGTCCTCAAGGCAGGCTCGTTTAGATATAAACGAGGTAGACTAAGTCACTTGAGTAGTACCGAGTCTTAGCATGCCCACGCCCTGTAATTATGTAATCTTGCATCGCCTTGAATAATCATAGCCTGCTTGTGTGCCTCTGTTTTAAATAGTAGCCTTGCATTAAATATGTTAGCATGCGGTTGTGTTTTCTTTTCGGGCACGGCTACCAAAACCACGCCGACGACTTCCACAGTAATACGTCACTTTTACGAGATATGTGTAGCTGTAGCATCGACCCCGACTCCATAGAGAAGACTCGATAGACTAGTTACCCTTCACCGCGGTAAATAACCCAGCCCCAATGCTATATAATAGGCCACCCCGTGATCTCACCAGGTACGCCTCACCTTGAGCACCACTCGCACAACCATTTCCATTGCCATGCCGAGCCCTAGTATTTATCTGAGAACTCCAGATGCAACTCCAGGTAGCTTTGTGAAAATTTTGTGGGACTTTAACTGCAGTACCATGAGTGCTATCCATCCGCCCCAGTATGAGTTGCTCAAATCGAGGATCACCCCATCCACCTCGAAATATTGGGCAGTGGTGCACGTCCCTCCCGCAAACCCAAACCAAGACCCCATGGAAGCTTCCTTCGTGGGAAAATCTATGTCGACTCCGCACATGGCCATAGAAGCTGCTGCATATGAGGCACTTACTCGTCTTCGATTCGTGGTACCCTATGCCAGCGAACGGGGATATTTTTATTTCCCGAGTCGTGCAGCACTCGGAGAAGTAACGTCTTTTCCCGGTGGACAAATCGAGAGAGACCCAGTACTGGCCAACCTTGCCGAGTATGTCATTGCTCTAGAGCATTTGACCCAGCGAGTAATGGGATACCTCCAGAACCTCGCTGCTTTGAATCCGCAGATCACCATCGGCAGACCACTGAGGCCCAACCAGAAAAGGCACATTCATCGACTGGTCAATCCACTCCCCCCGATAGAAGAAGAGTGCGCCCCGATTCCAGAGACTTTTTCTCAGGACCCTGTCCAATTACCATTGTCATTGTAGATGTCATTGCTGTGTTTATGGTCCCTGCATTTATTTATGTGTTGCAACTTGTGTGTGGTATCCTAAATTTGTGCCATGAATTAAATCTGTAAGTTTCAATCTATGTGGGTGATTTTTACTACGATAAAAAATTTATTAACTATTTTCACCCTCAGTAAATCTTGAAGTGAGATCTTTCTCGGAGTTGTGCAGCATACATTTCTTCACGACATAGATTTTTATTTCACGCAGCACCATAACAACAGACTCACGACCCCAATCACGCGACCTAGTGCAAATCCTCGTGCACATTTTTGCACCAAACTAATTGCCTCCCTAACACCCCACAGTCTCAGAGGGAGAGATTTGTGAGTAATTACTCGGGTACAAGTTACCTCCGGCACCCTGACAGCAGTTAGCACCTAACACCGCACCTAATCATCGTGGTCACCGCCACCGCGGAGAGCTAACACTCGTGCGGCCGCATCACGACGATCATCAAGGATCATCATGCACAGGAGCATGGAGAACCCCAGCAATGCCGCCGACCCTCCACACATCAGGATCACGCACCAGTCCGGCATCACCTCCGCCATTAGAGCCTCGTCTCAAGCTCCTGCAGACAGAAATGAAGGAGAAGGGAGGAGAAGGAGAAGCGAGGTCAGATTGAGGAAGAAGAAGGAGCACCGCGATCGTTTTATAGCTCGAGATCGGTGTACGGTGGGCGAAGTCCACCAGCGCTGCTCGTCGCTCGATCGCCGGTTTTCGAAGGCGAATCCGCAAGCAGTGCCGACAGCGCACTAGCCCGCGAGGTGAGTGCAGGCTGCGCCGACAGCTAGCACGCCACGCACTACCGCGGTACGACCTAGATGCCCTACGAGCTAGACGTCGCCGGTGGAGAAAGCACAGGAAAAGCGCGCGGGAGAGAGGAAGAAGAGAGAGCCAGAGGTAGAGGAAGAGACCGACAGTGGGCCCTGGGTCCACCTGTCAGCCGCAGAGAGCACTGTGCTCTCGGGTTCGACTAGCGTATTTTTTCAGTAATTTAAAATTTTATTCTAAATTTACTATAACCAATAGTAGAAACTGACCGTAAATTCTTCCACGCAACGCCAGTATTGCCACACTGTAGTTTTACACCACTTATTGCCCTCTCAATGTAGCTACGTTTTAATTACAGGAGCAGGATGATTATTTTTTATAGGAGTAAAAAAATTCAAAACAACCCTTATCAAATCTCGAGGACGAGATTTTTTTAGGGGGGTAGTGTTGTAACACCCCAAAAATTTAACCATGTTTTGAATTATTAAAATTTTGCCAGGAGTTTAAAAATTCTGCTCTTTGGATTTTCTTCTGATTTCAGAACCACTTTTCTTTAATATTGAGGAGTTTCTACCCCAAGTGGAAACTTTCCAAAAATATTATTGGACTTGTATACTCTCCCAATAAAACAAGTCTTAATCAGTGGCTTTATTTGCATAATTGTTTTTCCTGAGCTTTGTTCTTTTAAAAATGATTTTTCATAAGTTTTGGAGCCTCTTTTACACTACAACCATTTGATAAATGCATCTAACATTTTCACCAAAACTTGGGGATGACATATGATGTCCCTAAATCACTTTTATGCAAAAAAAACATCTTCTGTTCATTAGAGATTTTGAGCTCTACACCAAGTTTTCAAATCTGGTCCAGTGGGCAATTTTGCACTACAACCTATTTAAATATTTATTTAAAACTTCAACCAAAATTAGGGGAGGTCAGTAGGAGTATATTATCCATCTTTGTGCAAAAACCCAGTTATGTCTTTTGAAAAATTTGAGTGAATAAACCTCATTTTCATTCTGGTCCAACTTGATGATTTGTACTACAACCATATTTTTACTTGCTCTTTTACCGATGGTTCTTTTTCCTGCTTGTAGTCCTTCCTACAAAACCCTTAACTCCAAGAGCATGAACCCATTGGAATATTTTTGGTCCATGAAATGACAGCCTTTAGTTTTTGCCCAAAATTGGTTTTTTTCAAATATTTGCACTAACAAGTTTCTATAATTGACAAACTAACCTGGCCACCATCACCCACACCTAAAGAGACTTTGATCTGGAGATTTTGGCCACTCCAAGAACTGCCTAGATGCCTCTAGCATTTCGTCAAATAGTTGGAGTGCATGAATCTTTTTCGCATAGATTTTGGTTAGCATTATAGAGTTGCTTTATTTGCCTAGCCAGCTTGTCCACTAGAGGTTTATTAACCACCTCAACCAGTCTGGTAACTTGCAGTATCATCCAAGCCCTCTGGGGTGCCATGGCATTTCGCCGAGCGGTTGGTGGGCGTGCACTGGGCGCGCACAGAGCACGCTAACTGCAGCCGCGCGCCGAGACGCCGCGTCGCGCCTACTCTGTACCTCCTGGTCTTTTCTTGCCCGAGGGACCAAGCAATGAACTTATCCGTTCGCCCGTGACATGCTGCCACCCATGGCTCCTCACAGCGCCGCTGCAGCGAGCCTTTTGGCAGCACGCAGGCATCGGCAGCCCGCCCCTGCTCAGGTCGGCACCGCCGAAACCACCGCAGCGCGCCAGCTCGCCTCCTTGGACAGTGGAGAGTTCGTCGTTAGCCCCTGAAGCCAGCCGGCCATCGCCACGTTGCCTCCGGGGACAGTAGCAAGCGCACTGTCGAGCTTATCAACGGCTACCGTCGGGAACCGACGCTGCCCTGCTATAAATAGTGCCCCCGGCCTCCCTTGCACTAGTCAACAGCCTAAAGTCAACCGTAGCCAAATCCCCTCATAGCAGTTTGACCAGAGGAGGTCGTCGTCCTCGCCTCCGGCAAGTGCAGCCGCCACCGCACTTTGGTTGGTTGCTTTGCAGCCAGAGCCCCTCCGAATCCATACTCGCTGCCTCTAGTCTTTCCTGGACCCAGCGAAGCCGTGTCATCCCTTAATTCCAATCGAGAGCCACCGTAGACCGGATCCCCAAACCAACCCGAAACATCCGTCCGCCTCGGAGCTCACCGTCGGCAACCCTGTCCACCACCCCGGCAGTGGTGACCATCGAGAGGACCGCTAGCTCATGGGGAACCTATCCCTGTGCCTAGTACCCCGCGGGGAGTAGCCTTCCGCCGACTGGCATCGCTGGCGCTTGCCTCTGCTCCCTGGCCAGGAAAGCGGGAGGGAGGGGGATGAACCTGACAGCGCGGGCCCCCTGTCAGTGACCCAGCCCCGCCACCACGTGTTTTAAGTGGAGGCGTAAACCTCGAAGTACGTCTCCTCTGCCCCGAAAGCGTATTCTAAATTGAAACGTTTTCTTTTTCTGTTTTTATTAAAAACAGAATATTGACTAAACTTTGACTGGCTATAACTTTTTAAATATAAGTCCAAATGACTTGATTCTTTTTCTGTTGTTTCTCAAATATTGTCTAGTTTATTTTCAGATTTCATTGAAAAAATTTCATTGGTACTATTTTTGAAACTATATATTGATTCAAAAATATTTTAAATAGGATTTTTGGAGAGAGGAGAAAACCTTCAAAAGTTTTGGAGTGCACCCTGCCTCCCCACAACTTGAAGGCAAGCATTCTGAACCCTGGCATAATATTTTTGTGTGTTGGTTGACACGATTATGACACTGCCTTAATACGGAGAACTCGTTATTTTATGTGGTGACCCGATCATTTGCATGAATGCATATTGGAGATTTCCTTGCTGTTGGAAATGGATATACTTGTGACGGTAATCGTCCTCATATGCCTTGCATGCCTGCCGGAAAGAAACCCGGGGAAACCTCTGCCTAGGGTAGGCGTGAGCTTGTCTCCGGTCTCCGTCGGGACGGTTATGTCCAGTATGGCATAGTGAGGTATAATGAGTGGTGATTTTGTTGGTTGAAATATATATTGGTTACACATATCATGGAGGGAATTTTTAAACCTCCTGAGTCGACCGTAGATCGAGTCTTGTTCTAGTAACCCCCATACTCTTGTTTCGTACTGCCACTGGTCCCTGCAGCAGGTAGGGTACGGTTCAGTAAGTTGTCAACCCCTTTCTAGCACACACCGTACAGAGAGGCCATGATGGAAGATACCGACTGCAGCCGGTAGGCAGGCCACCTGGTCCGGGGGCATGGGTGTTTCTGGTTGGGACCTAGAGGGGGGTACCCCTTAGAGCGCGCGATATAAATTTGATCCCATGCTACGCGAGGTTGTAGCCTCCCCACTTAGAGTTTTGCTTGACAGGTGTCGTGGGTGATTCCAGACACCGGTAAGTTAAGCTGGTGTGTGCAAGTCAGGTGTGTTTTCAATTAAAAGGCCATAGACGGAATTAGTCCCGATGGAATAAAGGAATCCGTTACTTGTGGGTAAAGAGTACACCCTCTGTAGAGATTACATCTATTCGAATAGCCGTGTCCATGGTTAAGGACTACAATCTGGGTTGAGTCAAGTGTCGGTCTTAGTGTCAGTCTTCGGAGGAAAAACTACTAAGTCAGAATATTGACTATGACCGGTGACATATGACGATTATGATTATTATTATTGTGGACTAACTATGTTCATCATTTGATTTATTGAGTATCCCTGGGATGGTTCTACCTCCTGGATATTCACTGTGATTATTCTGTTATAAGCCCTTTATGTGGTGTCGCACAAACACCCGACTGTGGCATGTTTGTCATTTCTTTACCATATAAGCCCTTTATGTGGTGTCGCACCGACGCCCGACTGCGGCATGCTTGTCATATGTTTACTTTATAAGCCCTTTATGTGGTGTCGCTGAGACGCCCGACTGTGGCATGCTTGTTGTTTATTTACTTTATAAGCCCTTTATGTGGTGTCGCTCAGACGCCCGACTAAGGCATTCTTTCTCTAGTTGCTAATTGCATTATTCGTATTTTATGTGAATAACTTGCTTGCGTATATCAAGGATTTCATTTTCATGACTGACGTTGCGATCGTAGAATATTTCAGAGCATGATTATCATTTGCTATATTATACCCGTGTTCATAATGTTTGTGAGTACATTCAAAGTACTCACTGGCTTGTCCCTGGCTATTGTCTTGGCCAGATTTCTCGCACGGAGAGGAGCAACGAGATGACAGCCCCGGAACCTAAGCAATGGTGATAGCAGCCTCGCGAAGATAGGAGTTAACCTGGTTAGTTGTTCCTCTGGGAAATGGAGTCCCATAGACGCTGATGATCCACAAACTGCTTCCGCCGTCAACCACTAGAAACCTTGTGTTGTACTCATAGGCCAGAATGGTCTTGTACTACATATTATGTATTTTGCTTGGAGTTGTTGTATCAAGTTTGTGTCTCGCTAGCTAACAGTAATCCTGGGGCTGGTGAGCATAAGGGCCATTCTCTGGGAAATTAATATCCTGAAATCCGGTCCTGACATTTACTTTATTGCTTCTTTATCTAAACAGCCCCTAGTTTTTATTTACGTGTTCTTTACTATCTTGCAAACCTATCCAACAACACCTACAAAGTACTTCTAGTTTCATACTTGTTCTAGGTAAAGCGAACGTCAAGCGTGCGTAGAGTCGTATCAGTGGCCGATAGGACTTGAGAGAGTATTTGTTCTACCTTTAGCTCCTCGTTGGGTTCGACACTCTTACTTATCGAAAGAGGCCACAACTATCCTGTATAGTTGCGGGTCATTAGGGTGTTGTATGAATACCTTTCTTGCCTCCTGACCATACAGGTTGTTTGAGAGGTAATCATCAGTGAACTGCTTTGGAAAGGCCTGAAAACAAGGATGTGCATAAATATCTTCTCTATATTGGAAATGGGGCAAAGGAATAAAAAAGACAAGGTATAATAGTTAGTACCATCCTGTAGTGAACTGATGTCTTCTCCATTGTGCAGACAAAGATCTTGGTGTTTTTTGTCGCTAATTTCTTTATCCTAACAATTCTGAGTTTCTTGACTTGACTGATATTCATGGACAACTCATTTCCCCATATGCAAAAAGGGTCGAATAGTGGGTCAAAACCTCTGACAGCAGGACCTACATGTGTAAGACCAAATTGTTTAAAACCTAAATATTAGAATGGTTCCTGCAATTGCACAATAATGAGCTATTAGACAACGGACCATGTACATGCTAACCTCGATTGTAAATCTCAGTGCTTCCCATTGCTTCCCTGGAACACATATAAGGTAGTTAGTGATCATGTTAAGTGAGGGTTTGCATGCTTTTAGTAAAATATGTTGATGAAAAATAAGCAGATTGCAGATTCATCAGATTAATTCAAGCCACATGGAAAACCCTTTTATCCAAACCAAGAATGATTAAGAACTAGGAAATATAGAAATTGTATATGTTTCCCATGTACTAAGTGCAACAAAATTTGATTATTCCTCACATGCACAATAATACAAAATTCTACCCACGACAATTGGATATTGCATTGCAGAATTGAACCAAGCAGTTAACTAAACACCACAACAAATGAACCAAACATTAACTGAGAACCACATTGCACAATATAACATACTCCAAATAGAAGATCAGACAGTTAACCAAACCAAGCATGCTTAACAACTTGGAAATATAGAAATTGTATTTATTTCTGATGTATTTAGTACATCCAAATTTGATTTATTTCTCACATGGTATACAATAACAGAATGCACCCACAGCAATTAAACATCGCATTGCAGAACGGAACCAAACGATTAACTAAACACCACAACAAATGAACCAAACGTTAACTGAGCACCACATTGCACAATGTATAACACACTAGAAGATCAAATAGCTAACCAAACCAAGCATGATTGACAACTTGAAAATATAGCAATTGGATTTGTTGCTCATTTATTTTGTAAAGAGAAATTCGATTTATTTATCACATGGAAGACAATACAAAATTGCACCCTATAGAATTGAACATCACATTTGCAGAATTGAACCAAACAGTTAACTGAACACGACAACTAATTAACCAAATAGTTAATAAGTGAGCACCACATTGCATGACATATAGAACATATACACTAGAGCAACAGATTGCATGGTAAAAGTAGATAGCACAAATCACTAGAATTTGTTAAGGAAAGGCAGTAGCTAGCAAACTGAAGATGGGTCCCTATAGTGAGATAATAAGACAAGATACTCATCATTGTCGGAGATATCAATGACGATTGGTTCCTTGGACATGGAAGAGGGCGAGGCCTCCACATGGTGGGTGCCCTCGTCGTAGTGGTGAGTTACCTGAGCCACTCCGGGCACCAACCTTCTGGCTCTCGAGTTGAGGTAAGCATGTGCACGCTGAGAAAACACCTCGTAGTCTTCGTCGAAGGCACCGAGGGTGGCCTCAAGGAAACGCCACGAACTGTCGTTTAAAGCAGCCAACCGTGTTGTGGCATTGGCGCGCGAGGCATCGACGGTGGCCTCGACGATGAGGTGCTCCTCCAAGATCTGGGTGTCGGCACGAATGGCAGCCATCGCAACCTCATCCGTGCGTGCCGCCACGATTTGCTTCTCCGTCGCCAAATGCTCCTTGAGCTCCTAGCTATACTGCGTGCACCATGGGATAGGACGACGCTTATTTGGTGGAGGGGTCGGTGATTTGGGTGGAAAGTGTCGCTCCGGTGGTCGGGGCATGTGGGATGTGGAAGGAGGAGGATGGGGCTCTGGTGTGGATTACCTGCATGGATAGGCGAGGCCGAGCAGTGTGAAGGAGGGTCGCCGGCGAGGGGTGATACATCTCCATCTTATCTACTTTTCCAAACACTTTCGCCCTTGTTTTGGACTCTAACTTGCTTGATTTGAATGGAACTAACCCGGAGTGACGTTGTTTTCAGCAGAATTGCCATGGTGTTATTTTTGTACAGAAATAAAAGTTCTCAGAATGACCTGAAACTCCACGGAGAATATTTTTGGAATTGATAAAAAATACTAGCGAAAGAATGAAGGCCAGGGGGCCCACACCCTGTCCACGAGGGTGGGGGGGTGTGCCCTACCCCCCTGGGCGCGCCTCCCTGCCTCGTGGGCCCCCTGGTGCTCCATCGACCTCAACTCCAACTCTATATATTCACGTTCGAGGAGAAAAAATCAGAGAGAAGGATTCATTGCGTTTTACGATACGGAGCCGTTGCCAAGCCCTAATCTCTCTCTGAAGGGCTGATCTGGAGTTCCTTTGGGGCTCCGGAGAGGGGAATCCGTCGCTGTTGTCACCATCAACCATCCTCCATCACCAATTTCATGATGCTCACTGCCGTGCGTGAGTAACTCCATCGTAGGCTTGCTGGACGGTGATGGGTTGGATCAGATTTACCATGTAATCGAATTAGTTTTGTTCGGGTTTGATCCCTAGTATCCATTATGTTCTAAGATTGATGTTGCTATGACTTTGCTATGCTTAATGCTTGTCACTAGGGCCCGAGTGCCATGATTTCATATTTGAACTTATTATGTTTTCATGAATATATGTGAGTTCTTGATACTATCTTGCAAGTCAGTAGTCACCTACTATGTGTTATGATCCGGTAACCCCGAAGTAACAATAATCAGGACCACTCCCGGTGATGACTGTAGTTTGAGGAGTTCATGTATTCACTAAGTGTTAATGGTTTGGTATGGTACTCTATTAAAAGGAGGCCTTAATATCCCTTAGTTTCCAATAGGACCCCGTTGCCATGGGAGGGTAGGACAAAAGATGCCATGCAAGTTCTTTTCCATAAGCACGTATGACTATATTCGGAATACATGCCTACACTACATTGATGAACTGGAGCTAGTTCTGTGTCACCCTATGTTATAACTGTTGCATGACGAATCACATCCGACATAATTATCCATCACTGATCCAATTCCTACAAGCTTTTCACATATTGATCTTTGCTTAGTTACTTTACCGTTGCCACTGTTACAATTACTACAAAACTGCCACTGTTACTTTTGTCACTGCTACCGTTACTTCGATATTAATTTGTTACTAAATACTTTGCTGTAGATATTAAGTTTTCCAGGTGTGGTTGAATTGACAACTCAACTGCTAATACTTGAGAATATTCTTTGGCTCCCCTTATGTCGAATCAATAAATTTGGGTTGAATACTCTACCCTCAAAAACTGTTGCGATCCCCTATACTTGTGGGTTATCAAGACTATTTTCTGGCACCGTTGCCGGGGAGCATAGCTCTATTCTTTGAGTCACTTGGGATTTATATCTGCTGATCACTATAAGGAACTTGAAAGATGAGAAAACCAAGATTTATCCCTCAACTACGAGGGGAGGTAAGGAATTGCCATCTAGCTTTGCACTTGATTCTCCTTATGTTTTGAGTAAACTTGCGACACCTAAACTTGCTTCTGCTATTAATTCTAATATGTTGCATGTTATTGATGATGCCACTTCTGCTATACGTGATGCTTATGATGAAACTACTTCTACGCTTGATACTACTGTGCCATTAGGTGAATTTCTTGATGAACAACTTGCTAGGGCTAGAGAGAATGAAATTATTGAAACTGATAATATTGACGAAAGTGATGATGAAGATTCTCCCCTAAATATGAATTGCCAGTTGTGCCTGAGCGTTATGTTATGGGTGAAGAAACTGCTAGAGATTTTCTTGCTTGCAATGATAGATCTGATCTTAAGAAATTATTAGCTAAGATGAAAGAAAAGTCTCTGAATGCTAGAATGAAATATGACCCTGCTTTTGCTACTTCACCTATCTGTGTTACTAATAAGGATTATGATTTCTCTATCGATCTTGAGATAATTACTTTGTTTGAATCTGATCCTTTGTATGGCTATGAATCTGAAACTGTAGTGGCACATCTTACTAAGTTAAATGATATAGCCACCCTATTCACTAATGATGAGAAAACTCGTCACTACTATATCCTTAAATTATTTTTGTTCTCATTAAAGGGTGATGCTAAAATATGGTTTAATTCTCTTGATCCTGGTTGTGTGCGTAGTCCCCAAGATATGATTTATTACTTCTCTGCTAAATATTTCCCCGCTCATAAGAAAATAAGCTACTTTAAGGGAAATATATAATTTTGTGCAAATTGAAGAAGAGAGTCTCCCACAAGCTTGGGGGAGGCTTCTCCAATTACTTAATGCTTTGCCTGATCATCCTCTCAAGAAACATGAAATACTTATCTTTTATAATGGACTAACCGATGCTTCCAGAGACCACCTGGATAGTTGAGCTGGTTGTGTTTTCATGGAAAGAACTGTTGATCAAGCTGAATTGTTATTGAATAATATGTTGACTAATGAAAACAATTGGACACTTCCTGAACCAACTCCTAAGCCAACTCCGAAGAAAAGAGTTGTTCTATTTCTCAGTCCTAAAGATATGCAAGAGGCAAAGAAATCTATGAAAGAAAAGGGTATTAAAGCTGAAGGTGTAAAGAATTTATCTCCTATTGAAGAAATACATGGTCTTGATAACCCGACATAGGTAGTAAAGGTAAATTCTCTCTATAGATATGATAAAGCTGAGATCCCGTCTACTAAGTTTGCTAGCGAATGCTTGGATGAGTTTGATAATTTTATTGTTAAACAAGAAAACTTCAATGCTTATGTTGGTAGACAATTGAAACATAATGCTTATGTGATTGAACACTTGAGTGATTATATGTCTGAGTTAAAGGTGAACTTAAACTCATTAGTAAACATGCTTCTATGGTTACCACTCAAGTAGAACAAGTGCTTAAAGCTCAAAATGATTTGCTCAATGAATTAAATAATAAGAAAAATGATAATGTTGTTAGAGTTGTGACTAGAGGTGGTAAAATGACTCAGGAACCTTTGTATCCCGAGGGCCACCCTAAGAGAATTGAGAAAGATTCTCAGAGAACTAATGTTGATGCACCTAGTCCTTCTAAAAAGAAGAAAAAGAAAAATGATAGGACTTTGCATGCTTCTAGTGAACCTGTCACTACAAGGAAAAGGGCTATAGATGGGATGGACACTAATGGCGCACCAGTGAAGTAGTGCGCCACTACTTTATACTAATGGCGCACCACTTGTCGATGCGCCATTAGTGTGGGAGACACTAATGGCGCACCAGACAAAAGGTGCGCCACTAGTGATTTTTTTTTCATTTTTACATACATACTAATGGCGCACCCGATCGAAGTGCGCCATTACTAGTTCTAACTAGTAATGGCGCACCGGCCACAGAGTGCGCCAGTAATGTATTTTTTTATTCTTTTTTTTGCAAAACTACTAATGGCGCACCGTGTCACAGTGTGCCATTACTAGTTTAAACTAGTAATGGCGCACACCATTACTAGTTTAAACTAGTAATGGCGCACCAACTGGAGGTGCGCCATTAGTATATATATATATATATATATATTTTTACTTTTTTGCAAAACTACTAATGGTGCACCACATGCAGGTGCGCCATTAGTAACCAGGGTTACTAATGGCGCATTTGCTGGTGGTGCGCCATTAGTAACCTGGGACCCCAACAAGATATTTTGGACAGCCACACCTACCCACTCACTTTCCCACTTCATTCCCTCCACCTCCTTCTCCAAGCTTTCGGCTGCCTCCTCCTCCTCACCTCATTTGCACCATAGATTCATCAAAAATAAGTGGTGAAATTACCTTTTTTGATAGGTAAGTAAGGGGAAAGCTATCTTCATGATGTAGATCTACTTTTTTTCTCCCTAGCTCGCTCCAACAATGTGCACATGCACTTTTTGTGGCCTAGCTAGATCTATGTATGTTTGGGGTGTTGCATGTGTTTGTGGTGTTGCATATATGTTTGTGTTTGAAAGTACCGGTATTTGAAATGCGATAGTTGTCAATATTTTGCCGGAATGTTGATTCATTTCCGTTTCGGCGAGAATTTTGGCACTATGGATTCTTTTTGGTCCTATTTTTAGGGAAGGTCATGCCAAATTTTTTCTTGGTTCTAAAATATCGTTTTGCTCTACCCCACAGGCGACCATGGTCCGCACGATGACCGAAGGCATCGTGAATATGTTTTTGAGCTCCGCAAAGGCCGATATGCTTCAAAAGAACAAGACGGAGATAAGATGTCCGTGTCGAAGATGCAAGCTGAAGAGCCTTATTGCGGACCCGGATTCCGGGCAGGTGCGGGACCACCTGCTCTTGCATGGTTTCATGGATGGCTATCGGTGGCAAGGGATGAAGATGACTATGAAGTCGTCCATGGGGGCCGGGCAAGAAATGAGGAAGGGCAACAAGACAACCACCGCGGCGAGGGCGGGCGAGAAGACGAAGAATCTCCAGGACAAGATCACGACGGTGATGTTGTACACAGTCATCATGTAGAAGATGTCGTACATGATGATGAGGAAGATCAAGACGAAGGGCATGATCATGAAGATGAAGATGCTGGAGCAGACGACGATGGAGGCTGGGTGCAGGACCCTCATATTCAAGAGCTGCTTCTCAAGCAGACGGATAACGCAAGAGCTGCCGCCCGAGAGAAAGCCAAGCTGGATCAACTGGAGATAGACGCGGTTACTACATTGTATGAAGGATGCAGGCCCGAGGATACCCGCCTGAAAGTAACGCTCATGGCTCTGGAGATGAAGGTAAAACACAAAATGACCGACGCATGTTTCGATGAGAACATGTCATTCTGGCATGAACGTCTTCCCAAGGGGAACAAGTGCCCGACCAGTTTTGAGGAGTCGAAGAAAATCGTGTGTCCTCTAGATTTACCGCACATGAAATACCATGTGTGCATGAACAATTGCATCATTTATCGGGACGAGCATGCGTAGTCTACCATATGTCCGGTGTGCGGCGTCACTCGATACAAGAAGAGGAAGAAAGCTCCCCAAAAATCGGTGTGGTACTTTCCGATCACTCCTCGTCTGCAGCGGTATTTCGCGGACCCTAAGGTAGCAAAGCTCCTGCATTGGCATGCGGATAGGGAGGAGAAGAAGCGGGAAGATGATGGAAATGATCCGGAGATAAATAAAAAAGACAAGATGCTGAGTCACCCTAAGGATGCGAGCCAGTGGCAAGCGTTGAACTTCGAATACCCAGAATTTGGGAAGGATCCAAGGAACATCATGCTGGGCGCGAGCACCGATATCCGTTTGGTAGCTAGAGAAGCACACATAGCACCTGGCCTGTGTTTGTGTGGACGTACAACCTTCCCCCCTGGTTGTGCATGAAGAGGAAGTACATTACATGAGTATGCTAATTGAAGGGCCAAAACAACCAGGGAACGACATCAATCTTATTTGGGGCTGCTGAAATAGGAGCTAGACACGCTATGGAAAATGCCATCCAATTCGTGGGACGCCGCAGAGAAAGAATATTTCCCTATGAGAGCCGCACTGCTCACGATGGTGCAGGTAGTCCACGGATGTTCTGGATACGTAAGGTGCATGGATGACACCACGTATCGCCAGCTAGATAGAGATCCCGGGTCTTTGAAAACCGTGTTCATGGGACATCGAAGGTGGCTTCGCGATGATGACCCGTGGAGGAAACGCAAGGATCTGTTCGATGGTGAAACCGAACGCCGAAAACGCCGGCGTACGAGGAGCGGCGAGGAAATAGACGAGCTGTTGAAAAATTGGAAAGGTTGCCCACTACCGGGAAAGAAGCAAAAGGTGCTAGAGCAGGGAAAGAAGCGAAAGGCGCCAGAGCCGCTGCTAAAGGTATGGAAAATGAGGTCTATTTTCTGGGACTTGCCGTACTGGAAGATCCACCGTGTGCCTCACAGCCTTGATGCCATGCATATCACGAAGAACGTGTGCGAGAGTCTGCTTGGTACCCTGCTCAACATGCCAGAGAGGAACAAAGATGCGCCTAAAGCAAGGGCAGACTTGAAATCAATGGGCATCAGGCAGGAGCTTCACGCTAATGATGATGATGATGATGATGATGATGATGATGATGATGATGAGGCGAAGCAGGACGCAGAAACTGGTCGCAAAGGCAAAAAGGCCAAGAAGACCGCAAATGACTACCCTCCCGCGTGCTTCACTCTAAGTCAGGAGGAGATCGAGCAGTTTTTCACCTGCCTCGTAGGAGTAAAACTTCCTTACGGTTACGCGGGGAAGATAAGCAGATACCTAGACCTAGCGAAGCAGAAGTTCAGCGGGATGAAGTCTCACGACTATCACGTGCTGATGACGCAGATACTTCTAGTTGCAATCCGTGGGATCATGGACACGCATGTCCGTGAAACGCTATTTGGCCTATGCAACTTTTTCGACGTCATCTCTCGAAAGTCGATTGGCGTGAGGCAACTCAGAAGGCTACAGGAAGATATCGTGGTGATACTATGCGAGCTTGAGATGTACTTCCCGCCTGCATTCTTCGACATTATGGTGCATCTGCTGGTCCATATTGTGGAGGATATCATCCAACTCGGGCCGATGTTCCTGCACAGCATGATGCCGTTCGAAAGGACGAATGGTGTCATTAAAGGATACGTTCGCAACATGTCACGTCTAGAGGGAAGTATAGCCAGGGGCTTTCTGACCGAAGAGTGCATCTCCTACTACACGAATTATCTAGGCATCGAGAACCCCGTTGGTCTGCCCGTCAACAGGCACCTCGGCAGGCTCGCTGGATGGGGTCACCGTGAGGGTCGCCGCGAAATGCATGTCGACTTCGAGGGTCGACTCGCCGACTTTGAAAGAGCAAACCTAGTCGCGCTACAACACATAGACGTGGTCGATCCTTGGGTGGTAGAGCACAAAACCTTTATTGAGAAGACGTACAATGACCGAGGTCAACAGAGAACGGACAGAGATATAATCAAAGAGCACAACTCATGTTTCACGCGTTGGTTCAAGCAGAGGCTTCTGTCGTACCCCTTACATGAGGATTCTTCCACGGAAGAACAACTCATATTCGCCTTGTCACAGGGCGCCGAGCACAACCTGATGACATATGAGGCGTACGATATCAACGGCTACACATTCTACACCGAGAACAAGGACATGAAGAGCGATGGTTATCAGAACTCCGGGGTAACGATGGAATCCTACACCGGTAACGACAAGGACAGATACTACGGAAGGATCGAGGAGATCTGGGAGTTGAGCTACGCTGGAGAGAAGGTCCCGATGTTCCGTGTTAGATGGGCCAAGAGCGTCCTAAAAGAAGACCGGTATTTCACCACCATGGTTATACCCGAAGCCAAATCCAAGACCGCGGGCGCAAACGTCACCGTGAAAAATGAGCCATGGGTACTGGCTTCCCAAGTGGACCAATGCTTCTTCATTACCGACCCGTCAAAGCCCAGTCGTGTTGTCGTGAGGAGAGGCAAAAGGAAGATCATCGGAATGGATGGAGTAGCCAATGAGCAAGACTTCGACAAGTACGGCGACCCGAAGATCGAACATGACGACAACGATGAAGTAGCAGCACACACCACAAGAAGAAACAGGACCACCCTACCTAAAGGACGTACGTTCCACAGAAGAACTCCATTTGCAAAAAAGAAGGGCAAGAAGATTGTGAACAGATAGCTAGCTAAGATCGATTGTATTTAAATCGTAGTCTTCATTTCTCGATTGTATTTCATGGGAACTTTTTGATATCATGAATATTTTTAAATTTCATGTGCACTTTTTGAATTCATGAGGACACTCAATCTCGATCCCCCTCCATCTCGATCTCGATTCCCCCTCCATCTCGATCTCGATCCCCCTCCATCTCGATCCCACCCGCACCCTCCCCCGCTAGCTCCACCGCCGCCGACGACCCACCGCAACCCTCCCCCGCTCCACCGCCGCTGACGAGCACCCGGCCCCCCACACCCTCCCCCGCTCCACCGCCGCCGTCGATGATATTTTCAAGTAACAAATTTGAACATATTTTTTAAAAAATTATTACTGTTTTTGTAAAAAATATTACTGTTATGATTTAAACAAGTTTGAACATATTTAAACACAAATAAATATCAAACAGCATTTAAAATGCATAAAAAATATTGGGGAGCCTGGGAATCGACCCCAGGACCTCCTGGTGTGTGTGCTGCGTGCTGACCAGTCAGGCTAGTGGGCGGGTTCTGGTGCGGATTGGGTTAGGTGGAATATAACCTGAGTGCTTGAACTGTAATAAAAACATTCTAATGGCGCACCTCTGCGGGGTGCGCCATTAGTAAGCTTCCCCCCCACTCCACCTATTCCCTTCCCTCCCTTCCTCCCCACTTGACCTAATTTGCCCCAACCGTACGCCGCCGACGCGCCTGCACGCCCCCTCCGTCCCCTCCGTCCCCTGCCGCCGCCGCCCCGACCCCCGCCGGACTACACCCCCGCCGCCCCCGCGCCCCCGCGCCCCCCACCACTTCAGCTCCCCCGCGCCGCTGCCCCCACGCCCCCGTGCGCCGAGCCGGAGGAGGAGGACCAGGAGGAGGACGAGGAGGAGGAGGAGACGACAACCGCCTCTACCTCAGCTCAGCTCTGCTGTGGCGTGGTCTTGTGCCGGCCCCGAGCCCTAGGGATCCGGCACGACCGCGGCTTCCTTCGGGTCCAAGGCGGCCCGCCGGCGCTGTGTACGCCCTCGACTGCAGGTGATCCCCTCCCCTCCGCTTCCTTCTTCTTCTTCTTCCTCTTGCCCTCAACCTCTACTCTGAGTCTCGACCGCTGTGCCGGGCCCGTCCACCTCTGGCGAGCTCACCACACCGCGCGAGCTCAACGACCGCTGTGCAGGGCACCACCACGCAGGTGACCCTCTGAATGTCAAAATTTCAACATTTTGATGGAGTACAATTGTTACAGTATAGTCAGAATTGTGTATGATTGTGCCTAAAGTAGATAATAGTGGACTTTAGGCTTTTTTAGAGGCAATACTAGTGAATTTCAGTTAACTCCTTACAGTTCAGATCATATTTTGATTGTCAATAATAGTGGACTTTTAAGGCTTTTTTAGAGGCAATACTAGCGGATTTTAGGCTTTTTTACAGAAAAATAGGGGCAAGACTGTTACAAAAAAATTCAGTTAGGTACAGTTACAGAAAAATTCGGTTAGGCTTTTTTAGAGGCAATACTAGTGGATTTTAGGTATCTATTTGCTTGTCCTTCAAATAGGGGCAAGACTGTTACAGAAAAATTACTAAATACAGCTAGCTACTGTCAAAAAATTCAGTTAGGTACAATTAGCATCATGTAAGAAAATGGCCATAATGTGCCCTGATAATGATGTATTTTGTCATAAAAATATCATATTTGTGACAGTTAGCATCAGTTAGGCACAGTTAGCATCAGTTAGGTACAGTTAGGTACAGTTAGCATCAGTTAGTTGTCATAAAAAATTTCAGTTAGGTACAGTTAGCATCAGTTAGGTACAATTAGGTACAGTTAGCTACTGTCAGGCTTGTTAGATTAATCTTCAGTTTACTTGACTTTTGAGCCTGCTAGTAGTTTACTTCCATGAGTTGTTTAATTGACATGGCACATTTGCAATGGAGTTTTATATATCTATAGCCACAGTTTACTTGACTTTCAGGTTTGCTCGGCTCTTTACTTTACTTTAATTCTGGCGGGTCGATTTCTTCTCCCTCGTGTGGCATCACTGTCATATGACAGTATTAGTAAGCAAAGATTTTGTATGCTATCCCCATTGATTTTGGGGACTGTATTGCTTTGCTTGGATTTTGATTTTGATTTCTACTATTGGATTGGGTTGAGACAAGTTTTGTAGGTCTGGACCTTCAAATTCCATTCCTAGGTAGGGTAGCAACAACCATTAGCTTAATTACATAGTTTTGACTACCTGTCTGTCAATCTCTAGGCCTGTAGCTGTAGGCTCTAGAATTCAATTCAGATAAGCACCTATCTATCATCGTTTTCATTTCATTCTCACTTCGTTTCACCTATATATGTATGCTATATATCCTCCCTCTCCACAAACAAACATAGATAGAGCATTTCTTACTCTAGATAGGTATGTACCCAATTCCTATACTAGATACATAGATAGGCAGCAGCAGCTTAACTGATCCCAAATCCTCCTCCTTCAAGGACCACTTCTGCCATTTCTTTGCTCCATATAAATTGCAGACAAACAAATTAATGTGCTCATATATTCACATTACAGTCAGTCAAACAAGATTTGGTGGGTGGTATTTCTGATTTTAGAGCACTTTGCTGGATGTATTTTGTGATGAAAAAGACTCTTCCTTTGTGCTAGTTTTCCTCTCGTTTGTTGTTATGCAAGATTATGATGATGGAAGAGACATTACTGAAGTGTTAAAGTATGCATGTTTTGCTTAGTTGAAGAATCTGAGATATTGTGGTACGAGTTCGTGGCTTAAATTTGCTTGTTCTTTGTTGTTGCCCATGATGTGCAACATATGCGGCTAGATTATTCCTGCTCTTGTGTATCTGGTTTTATATTTATAACCTGCCATTACTGGATATTCCAATTGTGGTGTCCCTGTGATATAGGGTTGCCGTTTAATTGATACACACCAAATTTTGCGGTAGCAGTGGTCGTTTCCTGATCAATCATGCCTAGTAGACTTTTTAATTAATTAGGAGCAGTGAACCCTTGTTTTGGAAACTTGAAACTGACTGGCTGTTTAGCAATGTTCAGTAGGACCGAGTTGTAGTAGCGCATTTACAGGGTAAGCTTGATGCATTCTTTCCAGTATGTGTTATTCTCTACTTGATGGTGTGATGAAATGGTGCTTGATCTGAAGTTAGAAAGCAAGAGTGTGACAAAGTTATGTGATGCTGCTACTTGTGATCTTGTGATGATGCTACTTGTGATCTTGTGATGATGCTACTTGTGATCTTCTAAAATGACCCATTGGTGACTTCATTACGCGGGGATAATGATTTTGCAGGTACCCCGATAGGCCCTTGAGTTTGCCGGAATGTCGATTAACTTCTGTTCCGGCAAATTCGGGTACTCCATATGTCCTATTTTCAGCAAAGGTCATGCTGAAATTTTCCGTGAATTTTAGCATGACTTTGCTAAAAATAGAACATATGAAGTACTTGCGACTAATGCCTGTTATCATGCATGTTTTATGATCTGTTGTAAGGGTACTAATTGGTCTCTTCTGCTGCTTATCAGAGATGGCGGGAAGCAGCCACCGCTGCTCAGCAACACCGCAGTACGAGTTGGATGCTTCCGAGTTCTTCAGTATCATACTTGGGACTTCAGTATCATCCATGACGCAGGTATATAAAAAGAGAGATCTCCCCTTCACCCATCTCATTATGATATCTGTTGTTTCCTACATCACTCATTGTCCCAAACTGCAAAGGCTTCCTGAAAGTTTTATGAACATGCTGGGTGAAGATCCGCCAAATAATGTGAAGCTGCGACAGGCCGGCAGCGGGTTTCGCAGGCAGTGGGATGTGGAGTTGGTGATCAAGGAGGGCCACATGTACTTCTCTCGTGGGTGGGAGAAGTTCTACCGTGCCTATGACCTGCGGCTGGGGTACTTCCTTCTCTTCAGGTACGACGACGACACCACAATGCTCATCGTGAAGGTGTTCAACGCGACTATGTGTCGCATGCGCTACACTAACGATGATGATGCCGGTACGTTCTACCTCTTCTTATTCCTCTACATTTGGCTTTGTCTCACATCGATTATTAATGGTCATTGTTGCATTTGGACAGGTAATGGGAGCAGCAGCAGCGACACTGGCTACAGCCAAAGCAGCAGCGACTATGGCTGTAGCAAAAGCAACACCGATTCTGGCTTTAGCGAAAGAAGCAGCAATTCTGGCAGCAACATAGACAACAAGAAGGATGATCTGGACTGGAGTGCGTGAGAAGAGGAGCGGAGTGGGGATGAGGAGCTGCAGGATGACGATGGGCATCAGGCTGAGGATGACCTAGCGCTGGTGGTGGCTGGCCAAGGGCAAGAGATGGTGGTGGCTGACCATGGGCAAGAGATGGTGGTGGCTGACCATGGGCAAGAGATGGAGGTGGCTGAGGATGACCTAGCGATGGTCGTGCCCGTCCTGCCTAAAGGTGGCCTCGCGATGCTGGTGGTGCCTCACAATGACCACGCATCGGTAGTGGCGCCGGCGATCCCACAGCAGGGCGACATGACCACGCCAATTGTGGTAGAAGACTACATCCCACTGCCTCCACTGCCTCCACCGCCTCGCCGCTCTTGGCGCATCAGGCTGAGGAAGGAGAAGCAGAAGAACAATGCATGATAACTGAACTTTGTCAGGTATGTCAGATCTCCAAAATGATATATATATATATATATATATATATATATATATATATATATATATATATATGTATATATACTTAGTTACCTATGTTATCTCTAATATTCTTAGTTTCCTATAGGTTAGCTTCATTTTACCTAAGTTGGCTCTAATATGCTAACTTAGAGCTTATATGCTTAGTTTCCTATAGGTTAGCTCCAAAATAACTTATGTTAGCACAAAATGATCAAGTTTACATAATAAGCTTATAGTCTTTTTCTTATTCTTCTTCTTTTCCAAAATGACATAGGTTAGCTTCATTTTACCTAAGTTGGCTCTAATATACTAACTTAGAGCTTATATGCTTAGTTTCCTATATGTTAGCTCCAAAATAACTTATGTTAGCACAAAATGATCAAGTTTACATAATAAGCTTATAGTCTTCTTCTTATTCTTTTTCTTTTCCAAAATTCTTCTTATTCTTCTTCTAGTGTTCTTCTTCTTCTAGTATTCTTCTAGTCTTCTTCTTCTTCTTCTTCTAACTTCTTGTTTATCATTTTGTAGATTTGATTTAATTCACGGAAGCTTGCATGGATGGAGTGCTTCTTTTCCATTTGTGTTTTTATTTTGTATCAATGTGAAACTTTTGTGAATTGATGGATAACGGTGTTGGATGAACAATGTGAAACTTTTGTAATATGTAATGATGGAACTATGTGTTGGCTATGTATGTATATATGATGAAACTTGTGTGTTGGCTATGATTGTTATATGGACGCTTGTTGTATATATATGTGTTGGATATCTCATATGTGAAATAGTGACCCGAGATTAAGAAAAAAAATTAAAAAAATTGTTACTAATGGCGCACTACCATGTGGTGCGCCATTAGTATAGCAGACACTAGTGGCGCACTATGGGCAAAACTAATGGCGCACCGCATGGTGCGCCATTAGTAAAAAAAATACTAGTGGCGTGATAGTAATGGCGCACCAGTAGTGCGCCATTAGTAGGCAAAACCGGTGCGCCATTAGTAGGCCTTTTCCTAGTAGTGTGACTAAGATAGGATTAGCCAATGGTCAGCCTGGCTTTGATACCAAGTCTGTCAGGACCAGATTTTGGGATATTAATTTCCCAGAGAATGGCCCTTATGCTCACCAGCCCCAGGATTACTGTTAGCTGGCGAGACACAAACTTGATACAACAACTCCAAGCAAAATACATAATATGTAGTACAAGACCATTCTGGCCTATGAGTACAACACAAGGTTTCTAGTGGTTGACCGCGGAAGCGGTTTGTGGATCATCAGCGTCTATGGGACTCCATTGCCCACAGGAACAGCTGACCAGGTTAACTCCTATCTTCGCGAGGCTGCTATCACCATTGCTTAGGTTTCGGGGCTGTCATCTCGTCGCTCCTCTCCATGCGACAAATCTGGCCAAGACAATAGCCAGGGACAAGCCAGTGAGTACTTTGAATGTACTCACAAACATTATGAACATGGGTATAATATAGCAAATGATAATCATGCTCTGAAATATTCTACGATCGCAACGTCAGTCATGAAAATGAAATCCTTGATGTAGGCAAGCAAGTTATTCACATAAAATAAGAATAATGCAATTAGCAAGTAGAGATAGAATGCCTCAGTCGGGCGTCTGAGCGACACCACATAAAGAGCTTATAAAGTAAATAAACAACAAGCATGCCACAGTCGGGCGTCTCAGCGACACCACATAAAGGGCTTATAAAGTAAACATATAACAAGCATGCCGCAGTCGGGCGTCTCGGCGACACTGCATAAAGGGCTTATATGGTAAATAAATAACAAACATGTCACAGTCGGGCGTCGGTGCGACACCACATAAAGGGCTTATATGGTAAATAAATGACAAACATGCCACAGTCGGGCGTCTGTGTGACACCACATAAAGGGCTTATAACAGAATAATCACAATGAATATCCAGGAGGTAGAACCGTCACAGGGATACTCAATAAATCAAATAATGAACATAGTTAGTCCACAATAATAATAATCAGAATCGTCATATGTCATCGGTCATAGTCAATATTCTGACTTAGTAGTTTTTCCTCCGAAGACTGACACTAAGAACGACACTTGACTGAACCCAGACTGTAGTCCTTAACCATGGACACGGCTATTCCAATAGATGTAATCTCTGCAGAGGGTGTACTCTTTACCCACGAGTAATGGATTCCTTTAGTCCATCGGGACTAATTCCGTCTACGGTCTTTTAATTGAAAACACACCTGACTTGCACACACCCGCTTAACTTACCGGTGTCTGGAATCACCCACGACACCTGTCAAGCAAAACTCTAAGTGGGAAGGCTACACTCTCGCGTAGCATGGGATCAAATTTATATCGCGCGCTCTAAGGGGTGCCCCCTCTCGGTCCCAACCGGAAACACCCATGCCCCCGGACCAGGTGGCCTGCCTACCGGCTGCAGTCGGTATCTTCCACTATGGCCTCTCTGTACGGTGTGTGCTAGAAAGGGGTTGACAACTTACTGAACCATACCCTACCTGCTGCAGGGACCAGTGGCAGTACGAAACAAGTATGGGGGTTACTGGAACAAGACTCGATCTAAGGTCAACTCAGGAGGTTTAAAAATTCCCTGCATGATATGTGTAACCAATATATATTTCAACCAACAAAATCACCACTCATTATACCTCACTATGCCATACCGGACATAACCGTCCCGACGGAGACCGGAGACAAGCTCATGCCTACCCAAGGCAGAGGTTTCCCCGGGTTTCTTTCCGGCAGGCATGCAAGGCATACGAGGACGATTACCGTCACAAGTATATCCATTTCCAACAGCAAGGAAATCTCCAATATGCATTCATGCAAATGATCGGGTCACCACATAAAATAACGAGTTCTCCGTATTAAAGCGGTGTTATAATCGTGTCAACCAACACACAAAAATATTATGCCAGGGTTCAGAATGCTTGCCTTCAAGTTGTGGGGAGGCAGGGTGCACTCCAAAACTTTTGAAGGTTTTCTCCTCTCTCTCCAAAAATCCTATTTAAAATATTTTTGAATCAATATATAGTTTCAAAAACAGTACCAAAAAGATGTTTGGAAAATTTTCAATTAAATCTGAAAATAAACTAGACAATATTTGAGAAACAACAGAAAAAGAATCAAGTCATTTGGACTTATATTTAAAAAGTTATAGCCAGTCAAAGTTTAGTCAATATTCTGTTTTTAATAAAAACAGAAAAAGAAAACATTTGAATTTAGAATACGCTTTCGGGGCAGAGGAGACGTACTTCGAGATTTACGCCTCCACTTAAAACACGTTGTGGCGGAGCTGGGACACTGATAGGGGGGGGCCACACTGTCAGGTTCATCCCCCTCCCTCCCGCTTTCCTGGACAGGGAGCAGAGGCGAGCTCCGGCGACGCCAGTCGGCGGAAGGCTACTCCCCGCGGGGTAATAGGCACGGGGATAGGTTCCCCATGAGCTAGCGGTCCTCTCGATGGTCACCACTGTCGGGGTGGTGGACAGGGTCGCCGGCGGCAAGCTCCGAGGCGGACGGAGGTTTCGGGTTGGTTTGGGGATTCGGTCTACGGTGGAGGGATGAGACGGCTCCGCTGGGTCCAGGAAAGACTAGAGGCGGCGAGTATGGGGTCGGAGGGGCTCTGGCTGCGAAGCAACCAACCGGAGTGCGGCGGCGGCTGCACTTGTCAGAGGCGAGGATGATGACCTCCTCTGGTCAAACTGCTGCGAGGGGAGTTGGCTACGGTTGACTTCAGGCTGTTGACGAGTGCAAGGGAGGCCGGGGGCGCTATTTATAGCAGGGCAGCGTCGGTTCCCGACGGTAGCCGTGGATAAGCTCGACGATGTGCTTGCTACTGTCGCCAGAGGCAACGTGGCGATGGCTGGCTGGCTTCAGGGGCTAACGACGAACTCTCCACTATCCAAGGAGGCGAGCTGGCACGCTGCGGTGGTTTGGGCGGTGCCGACCTGAGCAGGGGCGGGTTGCCGACGCCTGCGTGCCGCCAAAAGGCTCGCTGCGGCAGCGCTGCGAGTAGCCAGGGGTGGCAGCATGTCACGGGCGAACGGATAAGTTCATGGCTTGGTCCCTCGGGCAAGAAAAGACCAGGAGGTACAGAGTAGGTGCGATGCGGCGGCTCGGCGCGCGGCTGCAGTTGGCGCGCTCTGGGCGCGCCCAGTGCACGCCCACCAACCGCTCGGCGAAATGCCATGGCACCCCAGAGGGCTTGGATGATACTGCAAGTTACCAGACTGGTTGGGGTGGTTACAAAACCTCTAGTGGACAAGCTGGCTAGGCAAATAAAGCAACTCTATAATGCTAACTAAAATCTATGCCAAAACGGTTCATGCACTCCAACTGTTCGACGAAATGCTAGAGGCATCTAGGCAGTTCTTGGAGTGGCCAAAATCTCCAGATCAGAGTCTCTTTAGGTGTGGGTGATGGTGGCGAGGTTAGTTTGTCAATTATAGAAACTTGTTAGTGCAAATATTTGAGAAAACCAATTTTGGGCAGAAACTAAAGGCTGTCATTTCATGGACCAAAAATATTCCAATGGGTTCATGCTCTTGGACTTAAGAGTTTTGTAGGAAGGACTACAAGCAAGAAAAAGAACCATGGGTAAAAGAGCAAGTAAAAATATGGTTGCAGTACAAATAATCAAGTTGGACCAGAATGAAAATGAGGTTGATTCACTCAAATTTTTCAAAGGACATAACTGGGTTTTTGCACAAAGATGGATAATATACTCCTACTGACCTCCCCTAATTTTGGTTGAAATTTTAAAGAAATATTTAAATAGGTTGTAGTGCAAAATTGCCCACTGGACCAGATTTGAAAACTTGGTGTAGAGCTCAAAATCTCTAATGAACAGAAGATGTTTTTTTTGCATAAAAGTGATTTAGGCTCCAAAACTTATGAAAAATCATTTTTAAAAGAATAAAGCTCAGGAAAATCAATTATGCAAATAAAGCCACTAATTAAGACTTGTTTTATTGAGAGAGTATACAAGTCCAATAATATTTTTGGAAAGTTTTCACTTGGGGTAGAAACTCCTCAATATTAAAGAAAAGTGGTTCTGAAATCAAAAGAAAATCCAGAGAGCAGAATTCTTAAACTCCTGGCAAAATTTTAATAGTTCAAAACATGGTTAAATTTTTGGGGTGTTACAGTAAATATAGCGAGTGTGGAAAAGTGATGGTAGGAGTTGTGAAATTGTCCCTAAGCAATTGACTATGTTACTAGACCGGTAATCACTATTGCAATTCTATTTGAGGGAGAGGCATAAGCTAACATACTTTCTCTACTTGGATCATATGCACTTATGATTGGAACTCTAGGAAGCATCCGAAACTACTAAAGATTCATTAAGGTAAAACACAACCATAGCATTAAAGTATCAAGTCCCCTTTATCCCATACGCAACAATCCCCTTACTCGGGTTTGTGTTTCAGTCACTCACGCAACCCACTATAAGAGAATGATGAACGCATTGCAACACCCTACAGCGGGAATCCCTCACGCTTGCGTGACACGGAGGGCACCATAGGACAGCACCAATAATAAAACATGCAACTCAAACCAATCAAACAATTCATCAATCACCGATAGGACAACGAAAATCTACTCAGACATCATAGGATGGCAAGACATCATTGGAAAATAATATGAAGCATAAAGCACCATGTTCAAGTAGAGGGTACAATGGGTTGCGGGAGAGTGGACCGCTGGATATAGATGGGGGAAGGTGATGGAGGTGTTGGTGAAGATGACGGCGGTGTTGGTGAAGATCGCGGTGATGATGATGGCCCCCGGCGGCATTCCGGCGCCACCGGAAGCAAGGGGGAGAGACCCCCCCCCCCTATTCTTCTTCCTTGACCTTCTCCCTAGATGGGAGAAGGGTTTCCCATCTGGTCCTTCGCTCCCATGGCTTGGGAGGGGCGAGAGCCCCTCCGAGATTGGATCTATCTCTCTGTTTCTGCGTTCTCTCTGTTTCTGTGTTCTCTGATTCTACCCCTTCACCGTTTCCTTTATATCTGGAGATCCGCAACTCCGATTGGGGTGAATCTTTCGCCCAGATCTTTCTCATAAAATTAGCTTTCTTGCGCCAAAAGAAGAGCGTCAACCGCCTTATGGGTGGCCCACGAGAGCCCAGGCCGCGCCCAGGGGGAGGGCGTGCCCCCCTGTCTCCTGGCCACCCCGGACACCATTTCACGTTGATTTTACTTCCCAAAAATCATAATATTCCAAAAAAATCTCCGTCCGTTGTTATCCCGTTTGGACTCCGTTTGATATTGGGTTTCTGCGAAACAAAAAACATGCAACAGACAGGAACTGGCACTGGGCACTGGATCAATATGTTGGTCCTAAAAAATAGTATAAATAGTTGCCAAAAGTATATAAAAGTTGAATAATATTGGCATGGAACAATCAAAAATTATAGATACGACGGAGATGTATGACACCCACAGTTCAATATTGAAGTGTTCCTGAAGAGGACGAAGGATGGACGGTCAATCATCCACAGGCACTGGCCTAAAGTTGCAAAGACCTTCAACATCAATGAAGGCCCAATATTCGCCTTCCGCTTCAGCAGTTTTCCCGATGAGATGCATCTGTCTACGTACCGCCTATGATGCTAATTTTGAAAGGTTGTAGATGTTGCATGTGAAACTTTGTGCTGGTGTAGTTGTGTAATGCGGTAGCTGAGTGCTGAAGCTATATCATGTTGTACTCTTATGTATTTCAATTATGAAATCCTGCTTCCTTAATATGGGAATGAAATATATTATATGTTTAATATGAATGTCAATTAGATTAATAAATGGATTATTTTAGCACTACTGTACGTATTATATTATATGTTTAATACGATTTCTTAATATGAATGTCAATTATATTAATAAATGTCAATTATATTATATGTTTAATACGATTTCGCATGTATAATTGTATTTTATTTTAGCACTACTGTACGTATAACCGTATTTGCTCGCTCGCCGGTCGCACACGACCTAATTTTGCTGAGCATGTGTGTCAGGAGGGCATATCCCCGACGGTTTTTGGATCGTGTGGGGAACGCCCACGCCCCCCCCCCTATCGCCCACACTCACTTGGCGACGGTTCCAAATGTTGTCGCGTAAAAGGGTTAAAAACCATTTGTATAGCACCGACGAGTACCAGTGTAGACACATTATAGGCGGTTCTCAAACAGAAAATAAATTTCATTTTTCCTTTCCACCATTCTTTCAGAATCCATGGCTAGCCGTATCCACGGGTGCCCACCATACCAATAATTTTCAAGGAATTTATTATTATTATTATTATTATTATTATTATTATTATTATTATTATTATTATTATTATTATTATTATTATACATTTCAGGACTGGGTATCCCTACTACCTGCCACTTTCTCATGCAATGACAAGTGAATAAACACCCATCTTGAGAATAATCCACCTATCGTGAAAAATATTGGTAACCCCATGCCGCCCCATGAGCAGTACGGGCACACAAAACAGAAAATTACTTTGAAAAAATAGAGTTGACATGTGCAAATTTACTTAGAATGGCATATAGGTATCTATGGTGGACTCATTTGGCACAACTTTAGGTTTAAGGGATTTGGATGCACAAGCAGCATTCCCGCTTGGTAGAAATGGAGGCTAGCAAATAGATTGATAATTAACCAGCCAAAAAACAAAAATAGTCATAAACATGCATTGAACATAACTAACACTGAATAATGCACCATAAGTAGGATATATAACTTTGTTGCATAACTATTGACTTTACGTGCATGCATAGGGAATCACAAAACTTAACACCAATATTCTTACTAAACCACAATTACTTACTGGCATAACTCATATATTATCATCTCCATATCGCAAAACTATTGCAAGGGATCAAACTCATCATATTAAATAATTTATATGAAAGTTTTTATTATATCCATCTTGAATATTCATCCTACGGGGACCAAATTCATATCTTGGTGCAAATTACCAATACTATTATCAACTCTCAAATTGAAATAAGTGAACCATGAGAGTGCAAATATTTATTTAAAATTTTGCCACTGTCATGCTCAAAAAGATATAAGTGAAGCAATAGAGCAACTGCCTAGCTCAAAAGATTTTAGTGAACCACATAGAATATTCTAATAAAGCATGATAAATGTGTGTCTCTCTCAAATAGGTGTGCTCAGCAAGGATGATTGTGACAAACTAAAAATCAAACAAAGAAAAGACTGATATAATACACGATGCTCCAAGTAAAACTCATATCATGTGATGAATAAAAATATAGCTCCAATTAAAATTTACCGATGGTCGCTAGAAGAAAGAGGGGATGCCTTCCAGGGCATCCCTAAGCTTAGTTGCTTGGGAGTCCTTCAATAATACATTGGGATGCCTCGGCATCCCCAAGCTTACGATATTTCCACTCTTTATTCCTTCATCCATCGTGATCTTTCTCAAAACTTGAAAACTTCAGCACACAAAACTCAACAAAACCTTCATGACATTCGTTAGTATAATAAAGCAAACTACTTTAAGTACTGTTGTAAACCCATTCATATTTTATTGCATTATACCTACTGTATTCTAACTTCACCATGGCTTATAACCCCAATACAATCCATAGATTCATCAAAACAAGCGAACAATGCAACAAAAACAGAATCTGTCAAAAATAGAACACTCTATGGTAATTCAAACAATCAGTATACTTCTGTAACTCCAAAAAAATTGAAAAAATAGGACAATGTGGGAAATATGTATATCAATTATGTTTAAAAAATCAGAATTTTATCACGCTCGAGCAATGCATATTATTCGTCTTTCTCTTGAATGGGTGTGTATGTGGTAAATAAAGGGAATAAACAAAAGAGCTCGAAAGAGACATATTGCTAAGGTCCATAGTTCCCAAACATTAAGCCATACAGAAAACCTATGCATGACCACTTAGTTGGCATAGTCCCTTCACGTGACAATCAAAGTTCCATCAAACAATGATTGAAATAAAGTGCTTGAGAGCCTTGAGGAGGAAATAATTTTGGGTGTGCTTGTGAGCACTAGAGCATCATATTTTACTACATGCTTCTCGCTCCCTAACTTTTGTTTTTATGGCTTTATCAAAAGAAAACTCTTTCGTGCATTCTCTGCAAGCAAGTGTTGTCTAGAATAAATAGAATAGAGTGTTATAAATTTGTTGTATCTAGCAGATCAAAAACTTTGTGTTGATTATATTTGCTTCACTAACACTTGCACTATACTAATGCCATCGCTACAGCTGTGCTAAGTTTTCATCAAGAAGCAGAGGGTTATCTAGGCATACCAATCGTAATTGAACCAAAACCTTCTCGTTATTTTGATTTAAACAAATGAGTTTCGTATGATTTAGATTTCTCTTTATGTTGCTCAAGGACGATCAAGTTTAAGCTTGGGGAGTCGATGAGTGATATTTTTACACTCATTTCACTTTTGTAAAAACCGAGATATTTCAATTAAAAGGAGATATTCGCTCTTTTGAAGTACCTTCTCTTCAGAGTCTCTAATAAGATCGGGACCAAAAAGTTTTCGGTCTCCAACACCATCCTAGAGCAATGGTGTTCTGCACCTCCTTCCATATAGAGCTTCGAAAGGGGCCATCTTCAGACTAGTCTGGTAGCTTTCGTTGTACGAGAACTCTGCGTATGGCAGATTGTCATCTCAGCTAGATCCATAGTCTAGCGCAGAGGCTCTCAACATATCCTCCATAATCCGATTGACTCTCTCTGTTTGTCCATCTGTCTACGGATGAAAAGTTGTACTGAAATCCAACCTCGCACAAAAAGTTTCATGCAACTGATTCCAAAACTTTGAGGTAAATTGTGTTCCACTATTTGACACGATACTCCTCAGAACTCCATGTAGACATACGATCCTCGTCATGTATATCTTGGCTATCTTAGCGCTGGTATAGGTGGTCTTCACGGGAATGAAATGTGCTACCTTGGTCAAACGATTGACCACTACCCAGATGGAATCATAACCTGAACAAGTCCTGGGTAATCCTGTGATAAAATCCATTCCAAGCTTTTCCCTTTTCCACTCGGGTATCGGCAGAGGTTGAAGTAACCCTACCGGCTTCTGATGTTCCGCCTTTACTCGCTGACAAACATCGCATGCTGCTACGTACTCGGCAATATCCTTCTTCATACCTATCCACCAGAAACTTTCCTTCAAATCCAGATACATCTTGGTGTTGCCTGGGTGAATCGACTATGGTGAATCATGGGCGTCCTGAAGAATTAACATCCTGATCTCTGGGTCATTGGGCACATAAATACGATCCTCAAACCATAAAGTTTCGTGTTCATCCTCATGAAAACCTCTAGCCTTCCCGTTACTCATCCTTTCATTTATCTCTGCAATTTCCTTGTCCGTCTTCTGGGTTCTCGGATTCTTTCGGTCAAAGTGGACTGAATTTCCAATGCTGCAACATTTCCTCTTGGAACTATCTCTAGTCGAAGGTCTCTGATATCGTCGGCTAACTCATGTGGTAATCCTCCAGCTATGAGGGTGTTCACATAGCAGTTACAGCTCAAGGCATCTGCTATAATGTTTGCCTTCCCTGGGTGATAATGCAATCTCATGCCATAGTCCTTGATCAATTCTAGCCATCTCCTTTGCCTGAGGTTCAACTCCTTCTGCATGAAAATATACTTCAAGATCTGATCCGTGTAAACATCACAACTGTTTCTAACAAGGAAATGTCTCCAGGTCTTGAGTGCATGCACTACAGCTGCTAACTCCAAATCGTGTGTGGCATAATTCATCTCATGAGGTTGTACCTGTCTGGAGGTATAAGCTACAACTTTTCCTTCCTGCATGACCACTCCTCCAAGTCCTTGACAAGAAGCATCACAATATACCTGGTAATCCTTGTGTATGTCGGCAAAATTAGCACTCGGGCTATAACCAATCGTTTCTTCAGTTCCTGAAAACTGGCTTCACAATCCTTGGTCCAAACGTACTTGGTTTCCTTCTTCAACAGCTCAGTCATTGTTTCAGCAATCTTGGAGAAATTCTCAATAAATCTCCGATAATACCCTACAAGTCCGAGAAAACCACGGATCTCCTTGACTAAGGTGGGGGACTGCCATTTGGAGACTGATTCAACCTTGGTGGGGTTGACTGCTATTCTTCTCCTCAAATAACATGCCCGAGGAATCCAACTTCCTTCAGCCAAAATTCACATTTGCTGAACTTGCCGTATAACTGATGTTCTCGGAGTTTCTCCATAACTAGAGACAAATGTTCCTTATGCTCTTCCTCGCTCTTGGAGAAAACCAATATGTCATCGATGAACACCACGACAAACTTGTCCAGATATTCCATAAATACCGTGTTCATCATGCTCATAAAATACACAGGGGCATTAGTCAGTCCAAATGACAGGACGGTATACTCATATAATCCATACCTAGTGGTGAAAGCTATTTTGGGTATATCCTGTTCACGAATCTTCAACTGATGATACCCTGATCGAAGATCGATCTTGGAGAATACTTTGGCTCCGACCAGCTGATCAAATAAATCATTTATCATTGGTAGAAGGTACTTGTTCTCGATGGTCACATCATTCAACGAATGACAATACACAACCATTCTCAAGGTTCCATCCTTCTTCTCTACCAAAAGAACCGGGGCTCCCCAAGGTGACGAACTTGGGAGAATATATCCTTTCTCCAATAATTCCTTGATCTGCTTCTTGATCTCACCCCAATCATTCGAGGGCATCCAATAAGGTCTCTTGGATATTGGGGCTGTGCCTCAAACACAAATTCGATTTCTCTGTCTGGTGGCATTCTGGGTAATTCCTCCTAGAATACATCGGGGAAATATTGCACTACTGGCACTTCCTCCTGATCAACTCCCGTGAGGGAATTTACCTGAGTATTCTTTGGTGTGTGCTAGGATACATACTTTATCCTCTTCTGCACCGGGGTTGTGAGCAAAATCGTCCTATGGGCACAATCAATGTTCCCTTCATACTTGGTCAGCCAATCCATGCCTAGGATTACATCCAATCCTTGTGACTCTAATACGATAAGGTTTGTGGGGAATTCAGGATTCCTGATACTGAGGTTCATCAGGTGACATCCTAATCCTGCCATCATCTCGGCTCCTGGGGAACTGATCTGGAAGGGTTTTCTAAGGGTCCTATTTGGTAGCCCATATTTTTTCCACAACTACCCTTGATATGAATGAATGTGTGGCACCAGAAACAAAAAGTACCAGTACTGGATGTGAATTTAATGAAAACTTACCGATTATGGTATCCGGCTTATCATAGGCCTCCTCCATGTCAATGTGGTTCACTTGAGCTCGGGGAAAAGGGTTTGGCTTCTTGATTCCAAAGTTTTTGTTACTGTTTCCATTTCCATTGCCATTGTTCGGCTTAGCATCAGGACATATGTTGGCATAATGTCTAGTTTTCTTGCACCTAAAATAGGTGATGGTGCTCAGCTCCCTCATCACTGGAGCGGAATTATGCTGAGTACCATTTCCGCCATTGCCATTCTTCTGGCTGTTGGTGTTGGAATGAGTATGTCGTCCGTGAGTATGGCATCCATGGGTATGGTGATTGTGCCCTCCTGAGTACGGGGTGTAGCAGGGCTTCTGCTGAGCTCCAGAGCTATACTTTCCCTGTCCATACTTCCGCTTCTGACTCTCTATCTGCTGCTGCTCGCCTTCAGGAATGATGGCCTTGTCTACTAGCTCCTGGTAGTTATTGAAGGTAGCCACCATCAGCTGCATTCCCAGCTCATCATTGAGTCCATCGAGGAACTTCTCCTACTTTGCGGCATCTGTGGCCACATCACCTGGGGCATAGTGAGCTAACTGGTTGAACTCGTCCGCGTACTGCCTCACATATGATTCCCCTAGCATAAGTTGCAAAACTCACGGTTCTTCAGAATCATGGCTCCAGCTGAGACATGAGTGGTCCGGAAGGCCTGCTGGAACTGATCCCATGTGATGGTGGCAATGGGATAGGTGGTGGTGTAGTCCTCCCACCAAGGGGTTGCGGGTCCATCCAGTTGATGTGTGGAAAAACACACCTTCTCAGCATCTGTGCATCCAGCAGTTGCTAGCTCCCTTCCAATCTTGCGGAGCCAATCATTAGCTACAATCGGCTCAGTCCTCCTAGAGAACATCGGCGTATTCAGCCTTAGGAACCAGGTTAGGTTGTCGGCAGGGGGTGGTGGCGGTGTATTATTGTTGTTGTTGCCTTAGTTCTGGATGAGCATCTACATCAAGGCATTCTCCTGTTGGATCCACTGGGTGAGATCCGGCGGGAAAGTGAATCCAGGGTCACGTCTCGAAGGCATCTGATGTTTTGGAGTGGATGAGAAATTAGAATAGAACAAGGGTCTAAAGAGAAATAACACTACCCACATGTATGCAACAATCAATAACACACCAATCACTTCAATCAAGTTTCACACATTGATCGTAACGAACTAATCGAGAATCCAACCGTCTAACGAATTTCTAATGTTTACATGGTGGTCTTGATCTAGTTCCCATCGGTGGAAGACTTCATCAGATCAACGTCGGCTCCGGTTTCTTCTTCGTCATCGCCGTCTTCATAGGGAAAGGTCTCGTCGGATTTAGCAGACTCGGCGATGGGTTCAACAACTATTTTAGTGAATTAGAGAAGAGATAGAAATGAATAGAGAAGAGTAAAGACCAAAGGATATATAGGAAAATTGTAAAACAGTTTTTTTTCTTATGTCTTTCCGATTCAAGGGGTTACGTCCTACGGTCAGCGTGTGCTCTGATACCATCTCTGTAGCGACCTGACCCGAAAATGGTCAAGTCTCTGTATATCTGTACCATCCTAAGATCATGCTAGCACACATAGTACATCAATGAATATATCAAAGTGCAATCACACATGCTTTATTACATCGAATCTCATATAGTCTTTATTACAATAGAATAAATTCAGCCAAAGGCCAACTCATGAGATAAACTACTGTGGAAGACATAGACGACAGCGAGTCCACCCAACTCCATAGGGAAATCACTGAGTGTAGAGCGTAGCCTCACTCCTGGTCGGAATAAACCTCTTCAACATAAGAGTTGCAGCCATGTAGGTCAGCATTTTGAATATGTCGGCAAGTCATAGAGAGGAAAAATAATAATAAGATGATATCACTATATGCAGTTTTGGCTGTGGGGCTCTAAGTTTAAGTTTTTGCCAAAAGCAATTTTTTTCCTACAACAAAAGGACTTGCATGGAAATTACTACAAAATATTTGTTGTTAATGAGATGGTTCTGCCAACCAATTCTCATATCCCAAAAATTATTTTTAAAAACTACTCATTATAATTAATTGTATTGAGACTGGCTGATAGTATCTTCTCCGGTGCTCATATTGTCCATAATCGGGGACACGGCTAATCGATTAGATTATTACTCTATAGAGTCTTGTACACTTTACCCTCAAGATTTGATCCCTCCCGTTATGTCCTCGTACTGCCTGGTGTTTGAGAATTGGCCGATCAAAATATGGTCTTCCAAAGCGGTCCTTTGGCTGAAAGTCGGTACTTATCCAATCCTACCGTTCGTCTACAACTGCTAGCAATCTGACCAACCAGAGTCTCGACTAAGTTCAACCAAGCCAGAGCCCATAATGGCTTGCGGTTGCACATGTAAGCTTTGCGGCCTTGAAGTATCCATCCATCTCTTTGAGCCTGGGTGGCATTCCGTCCGGATAATCACAGGTAGATACCAGGATTCCCGGGCATAACCATGATGGATATCAGGCTGCCAGATGCTTTCCATTTCACCTAGAGGTATTTTGAGTCCTTGAAGTCTTGAAGTCTTGAATCATCATGCAGGTCTTGAATTATTTAACCTCACAACACTTCTGAATCTCACAACCAAACCCCGTCTACTAAAGTGTAGCAAATATGAAGTAATGTCCCTTCCCGGGCAATGGAAACAGGATGTTGTGTTTCTCTACCTCATGATACTACCTCAAGTTCAATGCTCAATATCCTACTACTCAAGGTGGAAAGAAAACTACTTATGCAAGAAAACTTAGGAATTGGAAGTACATGATCAAAGTGAACTTGCCTTATTGATGATGCTGAAACCCTAATGATTCCTAGGAACAATCCTCGCACTCCAGATAGTCTAACGAATCAATAAATAACATATAATAAGCATTCATCAAACAAAAGTACTACAACATATAGCAATCAATAAAACCAACAAAGAAAGGCAAAGCAAAGTTTTACTAAAATAAACTTTCTGCCATTAATAAAAAATTTAACAGAACAAAAATAAAGTTTTTGCTAAAAAATTGAAAGAAAAAGAATAAAGAAATTTTATGCAAAAAGAATTACATTGAAAGCTATTTTAAAACTCTACTTATGCTTAAAACAAAACTAGTAAAAAAACATTTTCTTTTTCTATAAATAAAAGTTCACCTTCTAAAAATATAGAAACTAATCTGAATAAAAATAAAACAGAAATAAATAAATAAATTTTAAAGTAATTAAAACAACAGAAAACCGCAGCAAAGTAAAAGAACTAAAACAGTGTTGTTTTCGTGTAAAACTAATTTTAATAAAATCTAAAAATACCCAAATTAATCCTACTGCTAGGCAAGGTCAAAACAAAGCAGTGGCAAAAAGAAACACTAAAAAACCTAATCCTAGCTCATTTTATAGCAGAAATACTAATCTGAATAAAACCCATATAAAACAATTTTTAACACTTTAAACATGGCCGAAATTATTTTCTACAGAAACTATAGGAAATTTGCAAACTAGGAAAAAAAGAATCACATAGAAATATTGAATAACCTAAAAGATATAGATTTTACAAAAATAGAACTAATCTGATAAAAGAGAAACTAAAAACAAAACAAAAAACTGGCGGGTGCTACTGGGCCAAACAGTGGCGATCGGTAGCTATATAATGCTCACGCGATAAAGTAACTAAAACGTAATGCGTTTAATAATAGAGAATCGATCGGTTCGATTTAAACCAACTAAACCAAGAATAAACCATAACTAAACCGATCTATTAAAAAAACCTAACTCTTCACTAATTCTAATCTAAGCCGTAGGTGGCAGATCGGATAGTGAAGAGGAGGGGAGGTCTCACAGCGGGTCACGGCGACGGGACAACGGCGAGGTGACTCGGGCGGCGGTGGTGCGGCGACTCCGGTGATCGTGGAGGTCGGTGAAGCTGTCGGGGAGGTGCGGCTCGACGAGGGCGACTAGGTGATAGTGTTGGTGGAGCTCGGGAGCGACTGGAGAGACAAGGGCAAGGCGGTGCAGAGACCGGTGCTCTGTACTCCGGTGGGCGGCGGACGAGCTCAAGGCAGCTGCGTCAGGAGTTCCTGGGTGGAGAGAAGGTGTCAACGGGGTGCGCCTAGTCGAGGGTGATGCATGGATGGAAAGAGGGGTCGAGGTGGTGCTCACCGGCATCGGAAACTGCGGTGAACGGAGGCGGCAGAAGCGAGATGCGATTGGCGAGAGCGCGAGATGCCGTGTGTTTCAGTGGTAGGGTTTTAGGGGGTGCAAGAGAGGAGAGGCAGGGGCTTTTGTAGGGCAGCTTCGTGGGGAAGGGGGCGGCTCGGGATCGCGATCCCCAGAGGATCAGAGCGCGGCGGCGCTCTGGGCGTGCTCCGGTGTGGCGTGGCGTGCGCGAGGGGAAAGGGATGAGGGCGGGCCCCGCGGTCAGTGAGAGAAGGAGAGAGGGGGCAAGCGGGCGACTGAGAGCGAAAGGGTTCAGGTGTGGCGCGCTCTGGGTAGGCTGGCCGGCTCGATAGCCAGGCTGGCCAGGTCGCGCCTGGGGAGTTTTTTTTTGAATTAGAGAAGAAAAAATAGAGGCAAATAAAAGTACTTTGGTATAGGGCATATATATATCGAAATACTCAGAACAATAAACCCTATAAGAAGAACATTTTTCCAGAGGCAAAACAAAAACTCTTAAAAAACATTTTTTTGAAAATTCCAAATAAACTCCAATTTGAATTCAAAAGCTTTTGGCATTATTTTCTTCTAACTTTTTTTGGTGTGTCATGTTATATCCTCTCATACTTTTTGAACAAAGTATTTGTGAGGTATTTTTGAAATAAATTTCAAATACCAATTTGAATCCAAATTCAAATAAAACTCAAATGCCTCTGAATTTTCCAAATGCCACTCAATTCAAACAAAATGCATAGATGCTTACTAGTAATTTGTAAAACATTCTAAAATGAAAATTTGGGATGTTACATCATTGCACTTCACTTATATCTTTTGAGTATGGCTCTATAGAATGCTTCATGTGCTTCACTTATATCATTTGAAGTTTGGATTGCCTGTTTCTCTTCACATATAAAACCGTTGTTTATAGAATTCTCTTTTGCTTCACTTATATTTATTAGAGCATGATCTTTTGTAGAAAGAATTAAACTCTCATGCTTCACTTTTATCTATTTAGAGAGACAAAAGGAATTGTTCAATTGCATGGTTAGTCATAAAAAATCCTACATAAAACTTGTGGATCACTGATAATCCCCAAGTGCAGGGAATCATCGTAGCAATTTCCAAAGGTGGAAGTGATAAGTATGGAGTGTCGAACCCACAAGGAGCTAAAGGTAAGATCAATATTCTCTCAAGTCCTATCTGCCACTGATACGACTCTACGTACACCGAACGTTTGCTTCCAACTAGATATGAGAAATAAAACTATGTTGTGGGTATGAAGAAGGTAACTTTGCATGATATCAAAGAGCTAAAATATAAAAGTAGGTGTTGTTATCAAAAAGTTAGAATATATTACTAAATATTATAAATAGCGAGTGTGGAATAATGATGGATCAGTGTGCGGAATTATCCTAGGCAATTGTTAACAAGACCGGTAGTCGTCATTGCAATTTCATATGAGGGAGAGGCATAAGCTAACATACTTTATCTTCTTGGATCATATGCACTTATGATTGGAACTCTAGCAAGCATCCACAACTACTAAAGATCATTAAGGTAAAACCCAACCATAGCACTAAAGCATCAAGTCCCCTTTATCCCATACGCCACAACCCCCTAACTCGGGTTTATGCTTCTGTCACTCAAGCAACCCACTATAAGTGAATCATGAACGTATTGCAACACCCTACAGCGGGAATCCGTCACGCTTGCGCGACACGGAGGGCACAATACGACAGCACCAAAACAAAACATACAACTCGTACCAATCTAGATCATCTATCAACCCAAAGACAAAAGATATGTACTAAAAACATCATAGGATGGCAACACATCATTGGATCATAATATGTGGCATAAAGCACCATGTTCAAGTAGGGATTACAGCGGGGTGCTGGAGAGTGGACCGTGGAAAAGAGATGAGGATGGTGATGATGATGGTGATGTTGATGAAGATGATCACTGCGGCGCCACCGTGAGAGAGGAGGAGAAGTCCTCCCCCTTGTGCTTCCTCCTCCATGGCCTCCCCCTGGATGGGGAGAGGTTCTCCCTCTGGTCCTTGGCCTTCATGGCGATGATGGCCCCTCAGGATCCTCCTCCATGGCCTCCGGTAATGATGGCCCCCTCCGGCAGGTTGCTAGAGAGGGACAAGATTGATTTCTCATGGCTACAGAGGCTTGCGGCGGCGGAACTTCCTACCTAGGTTACGTTCTGGAGGTTTCTGTATTTCTAGGAATTTTTGGCGTCAGTCTCATGTCAGGGGGGTCTCTGAGTCGTCCACGAGATAGGGAGATGCGCCCAGGGGGGTGGGCGCGCCCTCCACCCTCGTGGACGGCTAGGGACTCTTCTGGCCCAACTCTTTTACTCTGTGGGCTTCTTTTGGTCCATAAAAAATCATCAAAAATTGGCACGTCAATTGGACTCTGTTTGGTATTCCTTTTCTATAAAACTCAAAAACAAGGAAAAACAGAAACTGGCACTGGGCTCTGGGTTAATAGGTTAGTCCCAAAAATCATATAAAATAGCATATAAATGCATATAAAACAGCATATAAGATGGATAATATAATAGCATGAATACTTCATAAATTATAGATACGTTGCAGACGTATCAATCACTGAATATGATATGTTTGATTCCTTGCACTAGTTTTGCAATATAGATATGATAATATGTGGGAGGTACTAGTGGATGATTGTGTTTAGTAAGATATTGGTGTTAAGGTTTGTGATTCCTGAAGCATGCACATATAGTCTCTCGTTATGCCGGGAAGTTGGAGCGCAATTTATCCTTGATTGTGTATCTTTGTGTGAAGGTCGGGGGCGCGCGATGGTAACTCCTATCAACCTCCCCCCTAGGGGCATGCGTAGTAGTACTTTGCTTTGAGGGCTAATAAACTTTTACAATAAGTATATGAGTTCTTTAGTGAGTCCATGGATTATAGGCACCCTTACCTTTCCGCAATTTGCTAGCCTCTACGGTACCGTCCATTGCCCTTTCTCACCTTGAGACATGGTGCAAACTTTGCAGGTGCATCCAAACCCCGTGAAATGATACGCTCTATCACACATAAGCCTTATTATATCTTCCTCAAAACAGCCACCATACCTACCTATTATGGCCTTTCCATAGCCATTCTGAGATATATTGCCATGCAATTTCCACCGCCTCCGTTTGACTTGAGCATTCATTGTCGTATTGTTTTGCATGATCATATAGCTGACATAGTAGTTGTGGTTCAGCCACCGTGCATCATCTTTTATACATGTTATGCTAGATCATTGCACATCCTGGTACACTGCCAGAGGCATTCATTTCGAGTCATATTTTGTTCTAGGTATCGAGTTGTAATTTTTATTTCTTTTGAGTTATAAGTAAATAGAAGTGTGAATATCATCATTATTCAGTATTAGAGCATGTCCCAGTGAGGAAAGGATGATGGAGACTATGGCTCCCCCACAAGTCAGGATGAGACTTCGGACAATGAGAGAAAAAATACATATAAAAAGAAAAAGAAAAAGGAAAAAGAAAAAAAAGAAAAAGAAAAAGAAAAAGAGAGAAGGGGCATGCTAGTTCCACACTTGTGCTTCAAAGTAGCACCATGTTTTTCGTATGGAGAGTCTCCTATGTTGTCACTTCCATATACTAGTGGGAATTTTTCATTATGGGATTAGATGCACACCCACTTAGTTTTCGTATGGAGCTTTCATACACTTATAGCTCTTAGTGCATTCGTTGCATGGAAATCCCTACTCCTTGCATTGATATCAATTGATGGGCATCTCCATAGCTCGTTGGTTAGCCGCGTCGATGTGAGACTTCCTTACTTTTTTGTCTTCTCTATATTTACCCCTATCGTCATACTCTATTCCACCTGTAGTGCTATATCCATGGCTCACGCTCATGTATTGCGTGAGGGTGGAAAAGGCTGAAGCGCGTTAAAAAGTACGAACCAATTGGTTGGTTGACACCGGGCTAGTACATGATTTATACTTTGTGTTAAGAAGACAGAGCATGACAAGGCTATATGATTTTGTAGGGATAACGTTCTTTAGAATTGATATTTTGAAAGACGTGATTGTTTATTGGGATGCCTGAGTATTGATGTCTTTATGTCAAATTATAGACTATTGCTTTGAATCACTTATGTCTTAATATTCATGTCATGATTAGATATATGATCAAGTTTATGCTAGGTAGCATTCCACATCAAAAATTATCTTTTTATCGTTTACCTACTCGAGGACGAGCAGGAATTAGGGCAGCACCCAAGCACCAGTCCACCCACATATAAAATTATCACAGTAACGAACGTGAATCAAATGAGCATGATGAAAACTAGCTTGACAATAATTCCCCTGTGTCCTCGGGAGTGCTTTGCTTTATATAAGAGTTCATCCAGGCTTGTCCTTTGCTATAAAAACGATTGGGTCACCTTTCTGCACCTCGTTTACTTTTGTTACTTGTTACCTGTTATGAATTATCTTATCACAAAACTATCTGTTACTGATAATTTCAGTGCTTGTAGAGAATACCTTGCTCAAAACTACTTGTCATTTCCTTCTGCTCCTTGTTGGGTTCGACACTCTACTTGTGGGTCATCAAGACTCTTTTCTGGCGCCGTTGCCGGGGAGTGAAGCGCCTTTGGTAAGTGGAATTTGGTAAAGAAACATTTATATAGTGTGCTGAAATTTACTGTCACTTGTTACTATGGAAAATAATCCTTTGAGGGGTTTGTTCGGGGTATCTTCACCTCGACCGGAAGAAAAAAAAGTTGCTCCTCAACCTACAGCACCTACTGAAAATGTTTATTACGAAATTCTTTCGGGTATGATAGAGAAACTGCTAGCTAATCCTTATGCAGGAGATGAAACATTACATCCTGATATGCACTTAATCTTTGTGAATGAAGTTTGTGGATTATTTAAGCTTGCAGGTTTTCCCGAGGATGAAGTCAAAAAGAAGGTCTTCCATTTATCTTTGAAGGAGAAGGCATTGACTTGGTATAGGTTATGTGATGATATTGGATCATGGAAATACAACTGATTGAAATTGGAATCTCATCAGAAGTTTTATCCTATGCATCTGGTTCATCATGATCAGAATTATATTCATGACCCAATCATGATCTCTCAAGAGAAATTATTATTCAAAAAAATATACTCAGCTTTCTCATAATGATTGATTCATGCTCGATACTTCTTGTACTGGTTCTTTTATGAGGAAGACTATTGAATTCAAATGGGATTTATTGGAAAGAATTAAATGCAACTCTGAAGATTGGGAACTCGACGAAGGTAAGGAGGCAGGTATAAGTTTGATTGTGTTAAATCTTTTATGGATACCGATGCCTTTCGTGATATTAGCACTAAATATGGACTTGACTCGGAGATAGTAGCTTCTTTTTGTGAATCATTTGCTACTCATGTTGATCTCCCTAAGGAGAAGTGGTTTAAATATCATCCTCCCATTGAAGTGAAAGTAGTAGAACCTATGAAAGTTGAAGAATAAACTATTACTTTTAATGTTGATCCTATTGTTCCTACTGCTTATATTGAGAAACCACCTTTCCCTGCTATAATAAAGGATCATGCTAAAGCTTCAAGTGTGGTTCGTAAGAATTATACTAGAACACCTACACCCCCTGAACAAATTAAAGTTGAACCTAGTATTGCTATGGTTAAAGACTTGGTCGATAATATTGATGGGCATGTTATTTATTTCTTTGATGAAGTTGCTAGGATTGTTAAACCCGATACTAAAGATAAACATAGACCTATTATTGGCATGCCTGTTGTTTCTGTTAAAATAGTAGATCATTGTTATCATGGCTTATGTGATGTGGGTGCTAGTGTGAGTGCAATACCTTCTACAATATACCAAGAAATTATGAATGATAAAGCACCGGCTGAGATAGAAGATATAGATGTTACTATTAAGCTTGCCAATAGCGATACTATATCACCAATCGGGATAGTTAGAGATGTTGAAGTATTGTGTAGGAAAATAAAATACCCTGCTGATTTTCTTGTTCTTGGTTCCCCACGAGATGATTTTTCTCCCATTATATTTGGTAGACCTTTCTTGAACACTGTTAATGCTAAGATAGACTATGAGAAAGATATTGTTACTGTCGGTTTAGGGGATATGTCTCGTGATTTTTATTTCTCCAAATTTCATAGACAACCCCATGATAAAGAATTGCCTAGTAAGGATGAAATTATTGGTCTTACTTCTATTATCGTGACTCCTACTGGTCCATTAGAACAATATTTGCTAGACCATGAAAATGATATGTTTATGAATGAAAGAAGGGAAATAGATGAAATATTCTTTAATCAAGGGTCTGTTTTGAAACATAATTTGCCTATTGAAATCAATGGGGATCCTCCTCCACCCAAGGGTGATACTGTGCTTGAGCTTAAACAATTGCCTGATACTTTGAAATATTCTTATCTTGATGAAAAGATGATATATCATGTTATTATTAGTGCTAACCTTTTCGAGCATGAAGAAAAGAAGTTATTGAAAACTCTGAAGAAGCATCGTGCCACTATTGGATATACTCTTGATGATCTTAAGGGCATTAGTCCCACTCTATGTCAGCACAAAATTAATTTGGAGCCTAATGCTAAACTCATTGTTGATCATCAATGACGGTTAAATCCTAAGATGAAAGAGTGGTAAGAAATGAAATACTAAAGCTTCTGGAGGCAGGTATAATTTATCCTATTGCTGATAGCAAGTGGGTAAGTCCCGTTCATTGTGTCCCTAGGAAGGGAGGTATTACTGTTGTTCCTAATGATAAGAATGAATTGATCCCACAAAGAATTGTTACAGGTTATAGAATGGTAATTGATTTTTGCAAATTAAACAAAGCTACTAGAAAATATCATTAACCTCTACCTTTTATTGATCAAATGCTAGAAAGACTATCAAACATACACAATTTTGCTTTTTGGATGGTTATTCTGGTTTCTCTCAAATACCTGTGTCAAAGGATGATCACGAAAAGACCACTTTAACTTGCCCTTTCGGTACTTTTGCTTATAGACGTATGCCTTTTGGTTTATCCAATGCACCTGCTACCTTTCAAAGATGTATGACTGCTATATTCTCTGACTTTTGTGAAAAGACTGTTGAGGTGTTCATGGATGATTTCTACGCGTATGGAACTTCTTTTGATGATTACTTAAGCAACCTTGATCGAGTTTTGCCAAGATGTGAAGAAACTAATCTTGTCTTGAATTAGGAGAAGGGACACTTTATGGTTAATGAAGGTATTTTCTTGGGGTATAAAATTTCTAAAAGAGGTATTGAAGTTGATAAAGCAAAAGTAGAAGCTATTGAAAAGATGCACTGTCCTAAAGATATCAAAGGTATAAAAAGTTTCCTTGGTCATGCTGGTTTCTATAGGAGGTTTATTAAAGACTTCACTAAAATTTCTAGGCCTCTCAATAATCTCTTGCTAAAAGATGTTCCTTTTGTTTTTGATGATGAGTGCGTAGAAGCATTTGAAATACTTAAGAAGGCCTTGATTTCTGCACCAATTGTTCAGCCACCTGATTGGAATTTACCCTTTCAAATTATGTGTGATGCTAGTGATTATGTTGTTGGTGCTGTTCTAGGGGAAAGAGTTGATAAGAAATTGAATGTTATTCATTATGCTAGTAAAACTCTAGACAGTGCCCAGAGAAATTATGCTACTACTGAAAAAGAATTTTTCGCAATTGTCTTTGCTTGTGATAAATTCAAATCTTATATTGTTGATTCCAAATTAACTATTCACATTGATCATGCTGCTATTAAATATTTTATGGAAATGAAAGATGCTAAACCTAGACTTATTAGATGGGTTCTCTTGCTGCAAGAATTTGATTTGCATATTATTGATAGAAAGGGAGCTGAGAACCCCGTTGCAGACAACTTGTCTAGGTTAGAAAATGTTTTCGATGGCCCACTGCTTATTGATCATAGCTTTCCTGATGAGCAACTAGCTGTCATAAATGCTTCTCGTAATACTCCATGGTATGTTGATTATGCTAATTACATTGTTGCTAAATTATACCACCTAGTTTCACATACCAGCAAAATAAAAAGTTTTTCTATGATTTAAGACATTACTTTTGGGATGACCCACATCTTTATAAAGAAGGAGTAGCTAGTGTTATTAGACGTTGTGTACCTGAGCATGAACAGGAACATATCCTACGCAAGTGCCATTCCGAGGCTTATGGAGGACACCACGCTGGAGATAGAACTGCACACAAGGTATTGCAATATGGTTTTCATTGGCCTACTCTCTTCAAGGATGCTCGTAAGTTTTTCTTGTCTTGTGATGAATGCCAGAGAATTGGTAATATTAATAGACGTCAGGAAATGCCTATGAACTATTCACTTGTTATTGAACCATTTTATGTTTGGGGCTTTGATTATATGGGACCATTTCCTTCCTCTAATGGGTATACACATATTCTAGTTGTTGTTGATTACGTTACTAAGTCGGTAGAAGCTATTCCAACTAGTAGTGCTGATCATAACACCTCTATTGAAATGCTTAAAGAAGTTATTTTTTCGAGGTTTGGAGTCCTTAGATATTTAAGGACTGATGGTGGTTCACATTTTATTCATGGTGCTTTCCGTAAAATGCTTGCTAAATATGATGTCAACCATAGAATTGCATCTCGTTATCATCATCAGTCTAGTTGTCAAGTAGAGTTGAGCAATAGAGAGATTAAATTGATTTTGCAAAAGACTGTTAATAGGTCTAGAAAGAATTGGCCTAATAATTTGATGATGTATTATAAGCTTATATAACTACTTATAAAACCCCTATGGGTATGTCTCCATATAAAATGGTTTATGGAAAGGCTTGTCACTTACCTCATGAACTAGAACATAAAGCTTATTGGGCAATCAAAGAGCTCAACTATGATTTCAAACTTGTCGGTGAGAAGAGGTTGTTTGACATTAGCTCGCTTGATGAATGGAGAACCCAAGCCTATGAGAATGCCAAGTTATTTAAATAGAAAGTTAAAAGATGGCATGACAAAAGGATACAAAAGCATGAGTTTAATGTAGGTGATCATGTTTTCCTATACAACTCTCATTTAAGATTTTTTGCAGGAAAGCTTCTCTCTAAATGGGAAGGTCCTTACATATCGAGGAGGTCTATCATTCCGGTGCCATCAAAATCAACAATGCCGAAGGCAGAAACTCAAAAGTGGTAAACGTTTAAAGAATCAAACATTATATCTCAAGTACTGCCATAAATGTTGAGACAAATATAATCAATACCATAACACCGGAGAAGTACATAAGGGATACTTTCCAGAACATTTCAGACTCTGGAAGGGAATAGGTATGTGGTAAGGTAAGTACTCCGTTTGTGAATATTTAAAAAATTAGAAAAAATAAAACTAGCCCTAAAGAGACACGAGGAGACCACAAGGGTGGAGGGTGTGCCCTACCCCCTTGGGCGTGCCCCCTGCCTTGTGGCCACCTCGTGTGCCCTTCGGACTCTGTTTTCTTGCACAATACTTCTTTTGGTCGGTAAAAATTCATTATATAATCTCCCGAAGGTTTTGACCACTATACCATGGCAAAATCCCCTATTTTCATTTTGAGTTGTTTCTGCAGCTGATTTGGAGCAAGATGTCTTTGCAAGAGTAGGTCGGGGAGAGTCATGTCTCTCATCCGACGCCGGGCCCAAGAGCCAACAACAAAGCTGACCACTTTGGGCCATTAACGAAGGAAGATTTGGAGGCCGACTTGAAAAGGGTGGATGCCATGGAGGAGGATCAAGAAGTTACCTCCCGTCTGCAAACTAGATTCATGATGGGGGAACTTCAGAACTCACCAGTACCAAATTCGGTCATCCCTCCCAATGCTAAATTTCTCTCTTATGAAAATATGAAAATGAGTGTTACTTTTTCTCCCATGGCTATGAAACATCCATGGGTGGTTGGATCTCTAGAAGTCACGGGTAAACTTCGCAAGGAAATAATGGATCTTAAGCAGCAAAATAATAAGCTCGAGCAGGAGAATCACATCCTAAGGGGCATCATCGCCAAGAATATCACATCATCACCTCCGAAGAAAGAGACATAAATACATGGGTACGGGAACTCCCCTTGGCAACTGCCAAACTTGAGGGAGTTTCCCCGGTATCGTGTCACTGTCACACCTTTACTTTCATCGTTTTTCTGAGTTCGATCCTTTTGGTTATATCTTGATCTAGTAGAATAAAGTTCTTAGTATGATCTAGCTTTGAGTTATGTTTTGAGATCTATCTATGTAATCGAGTATGTGAGCTATATAATAAAGAGTAGTTTTGAGTTGAGGGCTTTGTTTTCTTGCTATGATGTTGAGGGAACAAAATAAGAGAAAGAATAAAAAGAAATAGAAAGATCATATATTTATCTTATGGAGAGTAATGACTTCACATATAAGGAGTATGATGAATAAAAATTGTTGAGAGTTGACAAACATAGTTTTGGTCATTGTTGCAATTAATAGGAAGTAATAAAGAAAGAGAGGTTTTACATATAAATATACTATCTTGGAAATCTTTTGTAATTGTGAGCACTCATTAAAATATGACATGCTAAAAGGTTGATGTTGGACAAGGAAGACAACACAATGGGTTATGTTTTCTTATATCTGAATAGAAGTTATATTGTCATGGATCCTCCAACATGTTGAGCTTGCTTTTCCCCCTCATGCAAGCCCAAATTCTTCACGCCAAGTAGAGATACTACTTGTGCATCCAAACATCCCTTAAACCCAGTTTTGTCATGAGAGTCCACCATACCTACATATGGATTGAGTAAGATCTTTCAAGTAAGTTGTCATCGGTGCAAGCAATAAAAATTGCTCTCTAAATATGTATGATCTATTAGTGTGAAGAAAATAAGCTTTATACAAACTTGTGATATGGAATAAATAAAAGTGATGGACTTCATAATAATGTTCTTTACCACAAGTGGCAATATAAAGTGACATTCTTTTGCATTAAGATTTTGTGCATCCAACCATAAAAGCGCATGACAACCTCTGCTTCCCTCTACGAAGGTCCTATCTTTTACTTTTATCTTCTACCCTTATACAAGAGTCATGTTGATCTTCACCTTTCCTTTTTACACTTTTTTTCTTTTGGCAAGAACTATGTGTTGGAGAGATCCGGATATATATATCCACTTGGATGTAGGTTATCATAAAGTATTATTATTGGCATTACCCTGGAGGTAAAAGGTTGGGAGGTGAAACTATAAGCCCCTATCTTTCTCTGTGTCCGACTGAAGCTTTGAACCCATAAGTATCGCGTGACTATTAGCAATTGTGAAAGACTAAATGATAGTTGAGTATGTGGATGCTGAAAAGCTCTTGAATTGACTCTTTCCGATGTTATGGTAAATTGCAATTGCTCCAGTGACCGAGATTATAGTTTGTTAGTTTTTAGTGAGGTTTTTGATTCATACTTTACCTTATGAATGAATTGTTACTTTAGCATAAGAAATTATATGACATTATATGTTGCTGTTCTAAAGATGATCATGATGCCCTCATGTCCGTATTTTATTTTATAGACACCTCTATCTCTAAACATCTGGACATATGTTTCGATATCATCTTTCGCTTGAGGACAAGCGAGGTCTAAGCTTGGGGGAGTTGATACGTCCATTTTGCATCATGCTTTTATATTGATATTTATTGCATTATGGGCTGTTATTACACATCATAGCACAATACGTATGCCTTTTATCTCTTATTTTATAAGGTTTACATGAAGAGGGAGAATGCCGGCAGCTGGAATTCTGGGCTGGAAAAGGAGAAAATATTAGAGACCTATTCTACACAACTCCAAAAGTCCTGAAACTTCACGGAGAGTCATTTTGGAATTAATAAAAAATATTGGGCGAAGAAAGCACTAGAGGGGAGCCACCTGCCACCCACAAGGGTGGAGGGCGCACCCTACCCCCTGGGCGCGCCCCTGCCTTGTGGGCCACCTGGCAGGCCCCGATGCACATCTTCTGCTATATGGTGTGTTTTGACCTAAAAAATTCAAAAGGAAGATTTCAGGACGAAGCGCTGCCATCTCGAGGCGGAACCTGGGCAAAACCAATCTAGGGCTCCGGTGGAGCTGTTCAGCCGGGGAAACTTCCCTCCGGGAGTGGGAAATCGAAGCCATTGTCATCACAAATGATCCTCTCATCAAGAGGGGGTCAATCTCCATCAACATCTTCACTAGCACCATCTCCTCTCCAAACCCTAGTTCATCTCTTGTATCCGATCTCTGTCTCAAAACCTCATATTGGTACATGTGGGTTCCTAGTAGTGTTGATTACTCCTTGTAGTTGATGCTAGTTGGTTTATTTGGTGGAAGATCATATGTTCAGATCCTTAATTATAATTAATACTCCTCTAATTATGGACGTGAATATGCTTTGTGAGTAGTTACGTTTGTTCCCGAGGACATGGGAAGTCTTGTTAGGCTGGCCATAGTGGGGGTAACATAAGCGGTAACATGCACTTGGGACTAGCAAACATGCTTATGTGGCACACAATTAAAGAAGAGGGAGAAGGTTAAAGTAACATAGGTAGATATTGTATCATGTTAAATGTTATGCTACTTTGTGTCATGCATGGCAATAAATATGATCAGCTATGATACTACTTTATGATACTATGCACTATGAAGGTAGTATCATACACTAGTATCATATGCATGATACTAGTATATGATACTCCCTGTCGGTGTCAAAACCGGCGGATCTCGGGTAGGGGGTCCCGATCTATGCGTCTAGGCTGATGGTAACAGGAAGCAAGGGAGACAATGTTTACCCAGGTTCGGGCCCTCTCGATGGAGGTAAAACCCTAGTTCCTGCTTGTTTAATATTGAAGATATGAGTAGTACAAGAGTAGATCTACCACGAGATCGTAGAGGCTAAACCCTAAGAGCTAGCCTATGATGGTATGATTGTAATTGTGATCGGCCTTCTAAGGACCAACCTCTCCGGTTTATGTAGACACCAGAGAGGGCTAGGGTTTACATGGAGTCGGTTATAAGGAAGGAAATATAACATCCAGATCGCCAAGCTTGTCTTCCACACAAAGGAGAGTCCCATCCGGACACGGGCCGAAGTCTTGAGTCTTGTATCTTCATGCTTCAATAGTCCAGACGATGTATACAGTCCGGCTGTCTGGATACCCCCTAATCCAGGACTCCCTCGGTAGCCCCTGAACCATGCTTCATTGACGATGAGTTCGGCGCGCAGTCTTGTCTTCGGCATTGCAGGGCGGGTTCCTTCTCCGAATACTCCAAAATAATTGTTGAACACTTAGACCGTGTCCGGATCCACAAAATGATCTTTACATACCGCTGTAGAGAGAATGATATTTCACAAATGCAATCTGCTGACAACTTTTTTAGACAACGGGACATGTCATTACGGTCGGATCATTATTCGAACCGTTTTCCCACAACCAGCCACAACGCATATTGTGAGGCGGTTTCTTTGACACGTCTTGTCAAAGGAGAGATCATGTCCCCTTATCACGGGATTCTCATCAATACGGGTATGGGTAATCCCACCACGCCATCAATCATGGCGCTTGGGAAGCAAGCGATTCCCAACGGGCAAGTGGGGAGGCGCACTGCTTTCGTCGCCTCTATAAAGGGATAAGATTTCCCCATTTTTACCCATGCCCTCTTTCTCCCTCGCCCACTCTTGCCCCCTCGAGCTCCAGCGCCCAAGCCCAAGTCTTCTCCGCACAGCTAAACATGTTCAGAGCAGGAGGCAAGTGGGTGGCTTCCACCGTCAAGGAGAAGCATATCACAAATCTTCGGGCGGCCGGATACTTGGCCGCAGACATAGCGCACCGGCTACCGGACGCCGGGCACGTCATTCCGACCTAGGACCCCACGAGAGGGTCGTGTTTGTCACCCACTTCATCCGTGGACTGGGATTTCCACTTCATCCCTTAGTCCGCGGGCTCATGTTCTACTACGGGCTAGACTTCCATGATCTAGCCCCGAATTTCGTCCTCAACATCTCGGTGTTCATCGTCGTATGCGAGGCCTTCCTCCTCATCAAGCCTCATTTCGGCTTATGGCTGCAAATCTTTTGCGTGAAGCCAAAGATTGTGAGCGGCCAGCAGGCGGAGTGCGGAGGAGCCATGGTGGGCAAGATGCCTAACGTCACCTGGCTTGACGGCTCCTTTGCGGAAACCGTGAAGGGGTGGAAGTCAGGGTGGTTCTACATCACCAAGCCGCGCGACACCAACTGGGCGGCGGCCCCCGAGTTCCGATCCGGCATCCCCATGCGGCTCACCTCCTGGGAGAGGAAGGGCCTATCCTGGGGCGAATCTACAGAGCTGACCGGACTCAAAACCTGCATCAAGAGCATGAAGGACAAGAACATCAAGCTTGTCAACATGATCCAGGTCATGCCCGTTCGCCGGATTCTGTCGTGCCAAAGGCGGGCATTCAATCTGTGGGAGTTCATCCCGGCCAAACACCAGATGCTTCAGAGGCTCTACGGCATGAAGCACAAAGACGCTTGGAAGGCGTTGTTCAAGGCCTTCGAAGTACCTCCTCCCACATCCGAGGACCGTGGGCTCCACACCGCGCGGCCTCCTAGTAAGGTGAGTTTTGAGGCTATCACTGAATTCAGTCCTTCCCAATATATTCATGGGGGAGTCTTTAAGTAATTGAAAATATTTGTTTAGGATTATGTGGAGACAGCAGAGCAGATTGACTGTCCGGCTCCGCTGCCAGAAGGCCTAGCTAATGCTCTCTTGACGGAGATGCTGGTCCCGGCGCCTTACAAGGTGCCGGAGAAGAAGGCCGAAAAGAAGGCCCCGGGGATCCGAAAGGGTCTCCGGCGTAAGGTTGTGTCGGAAGCCTTGTCCAAAGATAACGAGGCACACTCCTCCCACGAAGGGGAGGAGGAAGAAGAAGAAGACGCCCCATCCGGAAAGGATGAGGGGCCTGGGGAGGAGGACCAGGGGGCCGGAAAAGGCCCTCGGTGCAAGGCCATCACACCCACGTTGTCTGACGACGACGAGACAGATTCCTCCCGTAGAGGCGGGGGGAAGCAAGAAGAAATTCTACCTTCCCGCACTGGGGAGGAGAAAAAAGAGAAAAGCCGCCTCGGAAGGGGAGGCTGGGACGTCCAAGAAGGGAAAGGTGTCCCTTCCGGACTACTCCGCCACGGCCGCTCTCAGGAAAGAGGGGTGGCTGCCCAGGGGGAAGCCCCCAGTGCGATCGTAAGTATCCGCACTCTATCATGACTTTACTTCATAGTTTTTGTTTTTATAATGCCGAACGTATATGCAGTCCGGCCAGGGTTCATCCCGAGGTATCTTCTTCCGGGTCCCTGAGCGATTCGGAGATGAATTCGCTTCCGACGGCCACTACTCCTCAGCCCGCGAATGACACGGAGGTCTTGTCCCGAAGGCTCCCAGAGCGGGGGGAGGTGACTCTGGAGATGCCCCGAGGCGGGATTCCATATGTCGGACACGCGGGGTTCAAGATCCCCGCGGATCATGTCGATGAGAGCCACAGTAGACCGGGCTCTCAGACGAACACTGTTCCGGAACTTTCAATGGTTCCGGACTCAGGCAGGCAGCCCCTCGGTAGGGAGGGCGAGCCATCTGCATCGAGGACTTCCGTTGCGCCCGAGGCGCCGGATTGTCTGCTGGAAGCGCTTCACGGCGCTTCCATGGATGAAGAGCACCGTTCTCTTATGAGTGCGGTGATTCAGAAGGTTTCGTCCGCCAAGAGCGGACTAATCGATGCTTGCACCAACCTCCTGACAGGCTTTGAGGTAAGTAATAAATATGTGTAAAATTACCACCCGATAGGTAGTAGCCCTGATACTCTGTTTGGTGTTCGAAAAGAAAAACCAAACGGAGGGTCAATTATAATCCGCAGGAGTCTAATAATAAATATTCATGTGAATAAGCAGGCTCTGCTGCTTGCCGCTGCTGCCCGCACAGCCGAGGTTGCCGAACTAAAGCGGGACCTGGAGCAGGCGCAGGGAGAGCTCGACCTCACGAAGAGGCAGCTTGAAGAGAACAAGGGTAAGTGATTCCCCGCTCTTATGTAGTTAAGGATATACAAAATTGGTTAGTCTAACGCCAAAGCGTCATGACTGTGTAATAGGGGCCACCGCCGAAGTGGCGTCCCTGAAGAAAGCGCTGTCCGAGGCCGAAGACAAGACGGCCTTGGAATGCAAGGAGTGCGAAAAGCAAAGTGCTAGAGTGAGTGAGGTACAGCAAAAGCTCCGGGACCTCGGCAAGAAGTACGAGTCCGTGGAGCATGATTTGAAGATGAAAGAGGCTGAGCTTGCGAAGGCCCTTGTGAGTATGAAAGACACCAAGGCCGAAGCCGAGAAGGCATAGCAGGAAATCTAGGAGGCCAAAAAGATAGCGGCGGGTAAGAAATTCTTTATGCAAAGCAAACATGTGGAGGAGCCGATTCTTTTACTTACCCGAATTCGGAGCTCTCCAGGGGAATTCACAGATCTGCCACGCAGCGTATTAGATGCCGCGGAGTTCTATCATGCCCAGGAGGGGAGCTCAACGGAGAAGCTGTTCTGGTCCCAGTATACCGGGGCTGAACAGCCCATGCCTCTGAGTGACCAACTGAAGCAGTTGGTCGAACTCCACAGGGCGGCTGAAGTGGCTATGAAAGATTTCATAGTCTGGATGTGTTCTGGTGAGCTCCTGCCCACTAGCTACTTCGGCCTGATCAAGCGGATGGTGGATGCCTGTCCGCGGCTTGAAGTGATCAAGCAATCCGTTTGCATTTAGGGTGCCCGCCGGGCCTTTGCCCACGCGAAGGTGCATTGGGGCAAGCTGGATGCGGAGAAGCTGGTGAAGGACGGGCCGCCGAAGGGCAAGGCACATTGCCATCCTGAGATGTACTATGATTGCGTGATGAAGGGTGCTCATCTCGTGGCCGATGAATGTACCAAGGACACCATTTTAGAATGAATTCACTTCTGTCATGTTTGTAATTTAAAGACGAAGTTACTTGCGCTATGTAGCACTTTTGTTATTTAAAATATTACCTTCTTTTCGGCTGTTTATAAAATTCTGAAAGTAGGCCAGTCGTCGGCTTCTGCCCCCACGTAACTAGTACTGGGGTGTTCGTGGAAAATCCGGGCACTCTTTATCCAAATGTCTGGTCCCTCAAGGAGGTGTCCGGCGCAGTGAACAAGGCAATCAGACTATGCGGCTTTATAACTTTCACTTAGCCATAGAAGTCTACAATTTTAAATTTCGGTGAAGCCCCTAGAATCCGGAAGGCTGAATTGGGGCGCTATATACTCCTAGATCGGACGAAGCCGATTTATCACCTAAAGCAGAAAACTCTTTAAGGATTTTAAGACCTCTCGAACAGCGACCAGCTCTCGCCACATCATGCCGGTCAGTTTTCGGCTTTCTCTACTGAGGTGCTCGTCCTGAAGAACCGGGACACAATCGCAGTAGTTCTCTCGGCGCTACCTTAGCCGATATAACACAACGTAAGGTACCAAAACAAGGGAGCCGGGCTAACCCAACAGTAGACCCAAGGCCTGATTCAGAGCTGATGCATATAGTGCTATAAGTTCGGGGTGCCGCACTGTTGAAAGTGTTCGGACTTGTCTTGTCGTATTATGGGTGCCATAAGAAGCCCCTGGCAAACTGAACGTACCAAGGTGTACGGATGCAATATCAAATAAACATTTGTGAGAAAATGCTCAAATAAAAATAATAAGCTGACGCTGTATATGATCTCCCATTGATGAATAATACATTTAAGCGTATGTTTACAGTGAATGCATTAAGAGGAGATAAATAGGACTATTTGACATGTCCTATCCAGGGGCAGGCCGGGTACAGATAGATAAAACAGGTATAACGATCGTAAATAGATTCCACCTGGGTATTTCCTTCTGTGCGTGAAGCCTGTTGCCTGCTTGGTTTTCTCCCCTGTATGAGTCCGACAATCTGGCTCTTCTAAGGGGGTTGCCCTAAAGCAATGTCCTGGAAAATATAAAGGGAGATTTATGAAGGTATGTTGTGGTGATACCGCAATGTTGACTGAGTCACTGATGCGCCTCCGCCTGTGCCCATGGTATTTGGAGTGCGTAATTGTGTACGTGTGGCATGAATGCTGCTTTAATGGGGCTTGAGCGGAGGCCGGACTGCTAATCGTGCTCTTGGCGTGCCTGATGATCCTGTTGCGGGGTGATCCGGACTCGCTTGACGGTGCTTGATGTTGTTGTCGCCGGATTGGTGGTTTGCCGGAGGAGGCCGCATTGTACTTCTGCCGCGAGGGCTGCAGTATGCTCTTCTGTACGGAGAGAGCGGTCCATGTTTCCATTGACTGTTATGACCCCGCGCGGGCCTGGCATCTTGAGCTTGAGGTATGCATAGTGTGGTACCGCATTGAATCTAGCGAATGTCGTTCGTCCGAGCAGTGCGTGGTAACCACTGCGGAAAGGGACGATATCGAAGATTAGTTCTTCGCTTCGGAAGTTATCCGGAGATCCGAAGACCACATCCAATGTTATAGAGCCCGTACAACGGGCCTCCACTCCAGGGATTACACCTTTAAAGGTGGTTTTGGTGGGCTTGATCCTTGAAGGGTCAATGCCCATTTTGCGCATTGTGTCCTGATAAAGCAGGTTCAGGCTGCGGCCGCCGTCCATAAGGACTCGCGTGAGGTGGAATCCATCGATGATTGGGTCTAAGACCAATGCGGCTGAGTCGCCATGATGGATGCTAGTAGGATGATCCCTACGATCAAAGGTGATCGGGCAAGCTGACCATGGGTTGAATTTGGGGGCGACGGGCTCCATCGCATAGACGTCCCGTAGTGCTCGCTTTCGCTCCCGCTTGGGGATGTGAGTGGCATAGATCATGTTGACCGTTTTCACCCGGGGGGAAATTTCTTCTGTCCCCCGTGTTCGGACGCCGGGGCTCCTCGTCATCGTCGCTGTGCAGCCCCTTGTCCTTGTTTTCGGCGTTTATTTTGCCGGCCTGTTTGAATACCCAGCAGTCTCTGTTGGTGTAGTTGGCTGGCTTGTCCGGGGTGCCATGAATATGGCACGAGCGCTCCAGTATACGGTCCAGACTGGACGGTCCCTGATTATTTCTTTTGAATGGCTTCTTCCACTGACCGGACCTGGATCCGCTGAATCTGTCGTTTACTGTCGTGTCTTTAGTGTTGTCGCCGTTGTTCCGTCGCTTATGTCTATTGCGTCATGGCTTGCCGTTATTGTCGCGGACATCCGAAGTGTCGGAATGTGGCGTGGTGCCGCTGCGAGCCAACCAGCTGTCCTTGCCCACGCAAATGCGGGTCATTAGTGTTGTGAGAGCTGCCATGGACTTGGGTTTTTCCTGGCCGAGGTGTCGAGCGAGCCACTCGTCACGGATATTATGCTTAAAAGCCGCCATGGCTTCGGCGTCCGGACAGTCGACTATTTGGTTCTTTTTAGTTAAGAACCGAGTCCATAATTTCCTAGCTGACTCTCCGGGCTGTTGAGTAATGTGGCTCAGGTCATCAGCGTCCGGTGGTCGCACATATGTGCCCTGGAAGTTGTCGAGGAAAGCGTCTTCCAGGTTTTCCCAACTGCCAATGGAATTTGCTGGCAGGCTATTTAGCCAGTGTCGGGCTGGTCCTTTGTGCTTGAGGGGAAGATACTTGATGGCGTGTAGATCGTCTCCGTGGGCCATGTGAATGTGGAGAAGGAAATCTTCGATCCATACTGCGGGGTCTGTTGTGCCATCATATGATTTGTTGTTTACGGGTTTGAACCCTTCTGGGAATTCATGATCCATCACTTCGTTAGTGAAGCAGAGGGGGTGTGCGGCGCCTCTGTGCCGGGTTATATGTGTTGGAAATATGCCCTAGAGGAAATAATAAATTATTTATTATTATTATATTTCCTTGTTCATGATAATCGTTTATTACCCATGCTATAATTGTATTGATAGGAAACTCAGATACATGTGTGGGTACATAGACAACACCATGTCCCTAGTAAGCCTCTAGTTGACTAGCTCGTTGATCAACAGATGGTTACGGTTTCCTGACCATGGACATTGGATGTCGTTGATAACGGGATCACATCATTAGAAGAATGATGTGATGGACAAGACCCAATCCTAAGCCTAGCACAAAGATCGTAGTTCGTATGCTAAAGCTTTTCTAATGTCAAGTATCATTTCCTTAGACCATGAGATTGTGCAACTCCCGGATACCGTAGGAATGCTTTGGGTGCACCAAACGTCACAACATAATTGGGTGGCTATAAAGGTGCACTACGGGTATCTCCGAGAGTGTCTGTTGGGTTGGCACGAATCGAGACTGGGATTTGTCACTCCGTGTAAACGGAGAGGTATCTCTGGGCCCACTCGGTAGGACATCATCATAATGTGCACAATGTGACCAAGGGGTTGATCACAGGATGATGTGTTACGGAACGAGTAAAGAGACTTGCCGGTAACGAGATTGAACAAGGTATTGGAATACCGACGATCGAATCTCGGGCAAGTACAATACCGCTAGACAAAGGGAATTGTATACGGGATTGATCGAATCCTCGACATCATGGTTAATCCGATGAGATCATCGTGGAACATGTGGGAGCCAACATCGGTCATGTCTGCATGGTTCCTGAACCCATAGGGTCTACACACTTAAGGTTAGATGACGCTAGGGTTATAAAGGAAGTTTGTATGTGGTTACCGAATGTTGTTCAGAGTCCCGGATGATATCCCGGAAGTCACGAGAGGTTCCGGAATGGTCCGGAGGTAAAGATTTATATATGGGAAGTCCTGTTTTGGTCACCGGAAAAGTTTCGGGTTTTATCGGTAACGTACCGGGACCACCGGGAGGGTCCCGGGGGGTCCACCAAGTGGGGCCACCATCCCCGGAGGGCTGCATGGGCCAAGTGTGGGAGGGGACCAGCCCCAAGTGGGCTGGTGCCCCCCCCCCCCGACACACACAAGGGCCCAAGGCGCCTAGGGTTTGGGGAGGGGGCGCCTCCACCTAACTTGGGGGGCAAGTTTCCCCCTCTCCCCCCCTTGGCCGCCCCCCTAGATGGGATCTAGGGCTGGACGCCGCCCCTAGGGGTGGAAACCTAGGTGGGGGTGCAGCCCCCTCTCCCCCTATATATAGTGGAGGCAAAGGAGCAGCCCAACACACGAAGTTCTTCTCCTGTTGGCGCAGCCCTACCTCTCTTTCTCCTCATATCTCGCGGTGCTTGGCGAAGCCCTGCAGGATTGCCACGCTCCTCCACCACCACCACGCCATTGTGCTGCTGCTGGACGGAGTCTTCCCCAACCTCTCCCTCTCTCCTTGCTGGATCAAGGCATGGGAGACGTCACCGGGCTGCCCGTGTGTTGAACGCGGAGGTGCCGTCCGTTCGGCACTAGGATCTCCTGTGATTTGGATCACGGCGAGTACGACTCCATCAACCTCGTTCTCTTGAACGCTTCCGCTTAGCGATCTACAAGGGTATGTAGATGCACTCTCCTTACCCTCGTTGCTGGTTTCTCCATAGATAGATCTTGGTGACACGTAGGAAAATTTTGAATTTCTGCTACGTTCCCCAACAGTGGCATCATGAGCTAGGTCTATGCGTAGATTCTTTGCACGAGTAGAACACAAAGTAGTTGTGGGCATTGATTTTGTTCAATATGCTTACCGTTACTAATCCAATCTTGATTCGGCGGCATTGTGGGATGAAGCGGCCCGGACCGACCTTACACGTACACTTACGTGAGACAGGTTCCACCGACTGACATGCACTTGTTGCATAAGGTGGCTAGCGGGTGCCAGTCTCTCCCACTTTAGTCGGATCGGATTCGATGAAAAGGGTCCTTGTGAAGGGTAAATATCAATTAACATATCACGTTGTGGTTTTTGCGTAGGTAAGAAAGGTTCTTGCTAGAAACCCATAGCAGCCACGTAAAACATGCAAACAACAATTAGAGGACGTCTAACTTGTTTTTTGCAGGGTATGCTATGTGATGTGATATGGCCAAAAAGGAATGTGATGAATGATATGTGATGTATGAGATTGATCATGTTCTTGTAATAGGAATCACGACTTGCATGTCGATGAGTATGACAACCGGCAGGAGCCATAGGAGTTGTCTTTATTTATTGTATGACCTGCGTGTCATTGAACAACGTCATGTAATTACTTTACTTTATTGCTAACCGGTAGCCATAGTAGTAGAAGTAATAAGTTGGCGAGACAACTTCATGGAGACACGATGATGGAGATCATGATGATAGAGATCATGGTTTCATGCCGGTGACGATGATGATCATGGAGCCCCGAAGATGGAGATCAAAAGGGGCAATATGATATTGGCCATATCATGTCACTATTTGATTGCATGTGATGTTTATCATGTTTATACAACTTATTTGCTTAGAACGACGGTAGTAAATAAGATGATCCCTCATTAAAATCTCAAGAAAGTGCTCCCCCTAACGGTGCACCGTTGCGAAAGTTCGTCGTTTCGAAGCACCACGTGATGATCGGGTGTGATAGATTCTAACGTTCACATACAACGGGTGTAAGCCAGATTTACACACGTGAAACACTTAGGCTGACTTGATGAGCCTAGCATGTACAGACATGGCCTCGGAACACAAGAGACCGAAAGGTCGAGCATGAGTCGTATAGTAGATACGATCAACATGAAGATGTTCACCGATGATGACTAGTCCGTCTCATGTGATGATCGGACAAGGCCTAGTTGACTCGGATCATGTAATCACTTAGATGACTAGAGGGATGTCTATCTGAGTGGAAGTTCATAAGATGAACTTAATTATCCTGAACATAGTCAAAAGCCCTTTGCAAATTATGTCATAGCTCGCGCTTTAGTTCTACTGTTTTAGATATGTTCCTAGAGAAAATATAGTTGAAAGTTGACAGTAGCGATTATGCGATCAGTAGAAAGCTTATGTCCTTAATGCACCGTTCAGTGTGCAGAACCCCAAACGTCGTCTGTGGATGTTGCGAACATCGGACATACACGTTTTGATAACTACGTGATAGTTCAGTTAAACAGTTTAGAGTTGAGGCACCAAAGACGTTTTCAAAACATCGCGGAACATATGAGATGTTTCGAGGGCTGAAATTGGGATTTCAGGCTCGTGCCCATGTTAAGAGGTATGAGACCTCCGACGATTTTCTTAGCCTGCAAACTAAGGGAGAAAAGCTCAATCGCTGAGCTTGTGCTCAGATTGTCTGAGTACAACAATCACTTTAATCGAGTGGGAGTTGATCTTCCAGATGAGATAGTGATGTTTCTCCAAAGTCATTGCCACCAAGCTGCTAGAGCTTCGTGATGAACTATAACATATCAGGGATAGATATGATGATCCTTCAAGTATTCGCGATGTTTGACGCCGCGAAAGTAGAAGTCAAGAAGGAGCATCAATTGTTGATGGTTGGTAAAACCACTAGTTTCAAGAAGGGCAAGGGCAAGAAGGGATACTTCATGAAACGGCAAATCAGCTGCTGCTCTAGTGAAGAAACCCGAGGTTGAACCCAAACCCGAGACTAAGTGCTTCTGTAATAAGGGGAACATTCACTAAAGTAGAATCACCCTAGATACTTGGTAGATGAGAAGGCTGGCAAGGACGATAGAAGTATATTGGATATACATTATGTTAATGTGTACTTTACTAGTACTCCTAGTAGCACCAGGGTATTAGATACCGGTTCGGTTGCTAAGTGTTAGTAACTCGAAATAAAAGCTACGGAATAAACGGAGACTAGCTAAAGGTGAGCTCACGATATGTGTTGGAAGTGTTTCCAAGGTTGATGTGATCAAGCATCGCACGCTCTCTCTACCATCGAGATTGGTGTTAAACCTAAATAATTGTTATTTGGTGTTTGCGTTGAGCATAGACATGATTGGATTATGTCTATCGCAATATGGTTATTCATTTAAGGAGAATAATGGTTACTCTGTTTATTTGAATAATCCTTCAATGGTCTTACACCTAAAATGAATGGTTTATTGAATCTCGATCTTAGTGATACACATGTTCATGCCAAAAGATATAAGATAGTAATGATAGCACCACCTACTTGTGGCACTGCCATGTAAGTCATATTGGTATAAAACGCATGAAGAAGCTCCATGTTGATGGATCTTTGGACTCACTCGTTTTTGAAAAGTTTGAGACATGCGAACCATGTCTATTGGTGTATATGCATGAAGAAACTCCATGCAAATGGACCGTTTGGACTCACTTGATTTTGAATCACTTGAGACATGCAAATCATACCACATGGGCAAGATGACTGAAAGCCTCATTTTCAGTAAAATGGAACAAGAAAGCAACTTTTTGGAAGTAATACATTTTGATGTGTGCAGTCCAATGAGTGCTGAGGCACGTAGTGGATATCATTATGTTCTTACTTCACGGATGATTTGAGTAGATACTGAGTATATTTACATGTTGAAACACAAGTTTGAATTATTGAATGGTTCAAGTAATTTCAGAGTGAAGTTGAAGATCATCGTGACAAGAGGATAAAATTTCTATGATATGATCATAGAGATGAGTATCTGAGTTATGAGCTTTGGCAAGCAACAACTACATTGTGGAAATTGTTTCACAATTAATACCGCCAGGAACACCATAGTGTGATGGTGTGTCCGAACATCATAGTTGCACCCTATTGGATATGGTGCGTACCATGATGTCTCTTATCGAATTACCACTATCGTTCATGGGTTAGGCATTAGAGGCAACCGCACTCACTTTATAGGGCACCACGTAATTCCGTTGAGACGACACCGTTTGGAGAAACCTAGGTTGTCGTTTCTTAAAAGTTTGGGGCTGCAACTCTTATGTGAAAAAGTTTCAGCTTGATAAGCTCGAACCCAAAGCGGATAAAATGCATCTTCATAGGACACCCAAAACAGTTGGGTATACCTCCTAAATTCAGATCCGAAAGCAATAGGGATTTTTTATTGAATCGGGTCCTTTCTCGAGGAAAGGTTTCTCTCGAAAGAATTGAGTGGGAGGATGGTGGAGACTTGATGAGGTTATTGAACCGTCACTTCAACAAGTGTGTAGCAGGGCACGGGAAGTTATTCCTGTGGTGCCTACACCAATTGAAGTAAAAGCTTATGATAGTGATCATGAAGTTTGGGATCAAGTCGCTACCATACCTCGTAGGGTGACAAGGATGCTTACTACTTCAGAGTGATACAGTAATCATGTCTTGAAGGTCATGTTGCTAGACAACAATGAATCTACGAGCTATGGAGAAGCGATGGTGGGCCCATATTCCGACAAATGGTTAGAAGACATGAAATCCGAGATAGGATCCATGTATCAGAACAAAGCATGGACTTTGGTGGACTTGCCCGATGATCGGCAAGCCATTGAGAGAAATGGATCTTTAAGAAGAAGACGGACGTGGACGGTAATGTCACCGTCTATGAAGCTCGACTTGTGGCGAAGAGTTTTTCACAAGTTCAAGGAGTTGACTACGATGAGATTTTCTCATCCGTAGCGATGCTTAAGTCCGTCGGAATCATGTTAGCATTAGCTGCATTTATGAAATCTGGCAGATGGATGTCAAAACGAGTTTCCTTACCAGTTTTCGTAAGGAAAGATTGTATGTGATACAATCAGAAAGGTTTTGTCGATCCTAAGGATGCTAAAAGGTATGCTAGCTCCAGCGATCTTTCCATGGACTGGAGTAAGCATCTCGGAGTTGGAATGTACGCTTCGATGGAATGATCAAAGATTTTGGGTTAATACAAAGTTTATGAGAAACTTGTATTTCCAAAGAAGTGAGTGGGAGCACTATAGAATTTCTAATGAGTATATTGTTGATCAGAAATGATGTAGAATTTCTAGAAAGCATATAGGGTTATTTGAAAAGTGTTTTTCAATGGAAAACCTGGAATAAGCTGCTTGAACATTGAGCATCAAGATCTATGAGGATAGATCAAAAAATGCTAAATGGTACTTTCAAATGAGCACATACCTTGACATGATCTTGAAGGTGTTCAAGATGGATCAGTCAAAGAAGGAGTTCTTGCCTGAGTTGTAAGGTATGAAGTTAAGAGTTAAAGCTCGACCCCGGCAGAAGAGAGAGAAAGGACGAAGGTCGTCCCCTATGCTTCAGACGTAGGCTCTATAGTATGCTATGCTGTGTACCGCACCGGAAGTGTGCCTTGCCATGAGTCAGTCAAGGGGTACAAGAATGATCTAGGAATGATCATTGGATAGCGGTCAAAATTATCCTTAGAGGAATAAGGAAATGTTTCTCGATTATGGAGGTGATAAAGAGTTCGGCATAAAGGGTTACGTCGATGCAAGCTTTAACACCTATCCGAATGACTCTGAGTAGCAAACCGGATACGTATAGTGGAGCAACCATTTGGAATAGCTCCAAGTGGAGCGTGGAAGCAGCATTTACAATATGACCTAGAGATTTGCGAAGTACATACGGATCTGAATGTTGCAGACCCGTTGACTAAAACCTCTCTCACAAGCAAAACATGATCAAACCCCAGAACTCATTGAGTCTTAATCACATGATGATGTGAACTAGTTTAGTGACACTAGTACACTCCTTGGATGTTGGTCACATGGCTTTGTGACCTGTGAGTGTTAATCACATGGCGATGTGAACTAGATTATTGACTCTAGTGCAAGTGGGAGACTGTTGGAAATATGCCCTAGAGGCAATAATAAATTAGTTATTATTATTATATTTCCTTGTTCATGATAAACGTTTATTACCCATGCTATAATTGTATTGATAGGAAACTCAGATACATGTGTGGGTACATAGACAACACCATGTCCCTAGTAAGCCTCTAGTTGACTAGCTCGTTGATCAACAGATGGTTACGGTTTCCTGACCATGGACATTGGATGTCGTTGATAACGGGATCACATCATTAGAAGAATGATGTGATGGACAAGACCCAATCCTAAGCCTAGCACAAAGATCGTAGTTCGTATGCTAAAGCTTTTCTAATGTCAAGTATCATTTCCTTAGACCATGAGATTGTGCAACTCCCGGATAACGTAGGAATGCTTTGGTTGCACCAAATGTAACAACGTAACTGGGTGGCTATGAAGGTGCACTACGGGTATCTCCGAAAGTGTCTGCTGGATTGGCACGAATCGAGACTGGGATTTGTCACTCCGTGTAAACGGAGAGGTATCTCTGGGCCCACTCGGTAGGACATCATCATAATGTGCACAATGTGACCAAGGGGTTGATCACGGGATGATGTGTTACGGAACGAGTAAAGAGACTTGCCGGTAACAAGATTGAACAAGGTATCGGCATACCGACGATCGAATCTCGGGCAAGTACAACACCGCTAGACAAAGGGAATTGTATACGGGATTGATCGAATCCTCAACATCGTGGTTCATCCGATGAGATCATCGTGGAACATGTGGGAGCCAGCATGGGTATCCAGATCCCGCTGTTGGTTATTGACCGGAGAACGTCTCGGTCATGTCTGCATGGTTCTCGAACCCGTAGGGTCTACACACTTAAGGTTCGATGATGTTAGGGTTATAAAGGAAGTTTGTATGTGGTTACCGAATGTTGTTCGGAGTCCCGGATGAGATCCCGGACGTCACGAGGAGTTCTGGAATGGTCCGGAGGTAAAGATTTATATATGGGAAGTCCTGTTTTGGTCACCGGAAAAGTTTCGGGTTTTATCGGTAACGTACCGGGACCACCGGGAGGGTCCCGAGGGTCCACCAAGTGGGGACATCATCCCCGGAGGGCTTCATGGGCCAAGTGTTGGAGGGGACCAGCCCCAGGTGG
>NC_041383.1:30342458-30348948 GCF_002162155.2 Triticum dicoccoides
TAGGGTTTGGGGAGGGGGCGCCTCCACTTGACTTGGGGGGAAAGTTTCCCCCTCTCCCCCCTTGGCCGCCCCCTAGATGGGACCTAGGGCTGGCCGCCGCCCCTAGGGCTGGAAACCTAGGTGGGGGCGCAGCCCCCTCTCCCCCTATATATAGTGGAGGCAAAGGAGCAGCCCAACACACGAAGTTCTTCTCCTGTTGGCGCAGCCCTACCTCTCTTTCTCCTCAAATCTCGCGGTGCTTGGCGAAGCCCTGCAGGATTGCCACGCTCCTCCACCACCACCACGCCGTTGTGCTGCTGCTGGACGGAGTCTTCCCCAACCTCTCCCTCTCTCCTTGCTGGATCAAGGCATGTGAGACGTCATTGGGTTGCACGTGTGTTGAACGCGGAGGTGCCGTCCGTTCGGCACTCGGATCTCCTGTGATTTGGATCACGACGAGTATGACTCCTTCAACCCCGTTCTCTTGAACGCTTCCGCTTAGCGATCTACAAGGGTATGTAGATGCACTCTCCTTCCCCTCGTTGCTGGTTTCTCCATAGATAGATCTTGGTGACACGTAGGAAAATTTTAAATTTCTGCTACGTTCCCCAACAATGTGGCTACGCAGTTCGAATTGGTCTGGGTTGTTGTGTTCGGCCCGGCCGGACTTGTTGATGATGTATTCGGCGTGACGGTCATCGTCGCATGCTGGGGCACGCCCCCGCAATCCGTAGATCGATCATGGTTGTCCTGCTTTATTTTCCAGAATATCTTGCAGGTCTTGCCTATTGCCCTGGGCCGTAGTGTATTGGCGTGGGGGTGCGGGCTGGTATTCGGGCTGATATCCTGTTTTATCCCGGCCACGGGGTGGCCAGTCAACTGTTTGGCGCTCGAGTCTGTATTCCTCGGCTGCCAGGACTTTAGTCCATCTGTCTGTGAGCAGGTCTTGATCGGCCTGGAGTTGCTGTTGCTTCTTATTTAGGCTCCTCGCAGTGGCAATAAGCCGGCGCTTGAAGCGCTCCTGCTCCACGGGATCCTCAGGCACACCGAACTCATCGTCGCTGAGGCTAATCTCTTCTTCGGAGGGGGGCATATAGTTGTCCTCCTCCGGGTATCCATCAGTCGCCTGTTCGTCTGGGCTGACCTGCTCATCTTCCTGTTCGGCCTGCTTGAAGCCGGGCTGGTCAGGGTTGTATTCCTCTCCGGCGCCATCCGATTGTTTTCATCTCCGGGGCCGGTATTGCTGTGGCGGGGCTTGGAGCGGCACCGACGACGCCCATGCTTTGCTTTTCTCCCTGAGGGGTTATCCTCCGTTGCCTCGTCGCCATTGGTTTCCTTCGGAGTGTCCACCATGTATATATTGTATGAGGAGGTGGCCGTCCACCGCCCTGTGAGCGGTGGCTCCTGTAATTCTCCTGCATCGTCGTCCATACCGTCGATGTCTTCCGAGTCAAAGTCAAGCACGTCGGTTAAATCATCGACCGTGGCGATGAAGTGGGTGGTGGGTGGGCAACGAATTCCTTCGTCGCCTGCTTCCCACTCAAGTCGTACATAGTTCGGCCCAGAGCCTCCTGACAAAGAGAGACTTTAATGAGTTTAGCATGTCGCCAAAGGGCGAGTGCTGGAAGATGTCTGCAGCAGTAAACTCCATTACCGGAGCCCAGCCTGGCTCGGCTGGCTCGAGGGTGTGCGGACCGGAGCCAACAACTGGATACGAGTCCGGGGCCAGGAGTTGCAGGCTTCCACAGAGGTGAGACCTGTGTTCGGCTCCACCGCCGATGAGTGTGCGGCCTGAAGGGCGGGGTCCACCCCTCCTTCCTTAGGCAACGCAACTTGCTCCAGATTTAGATCTGAGGTTACTGCAGGGGTGATATCCCGAGCTTTGTCCGACAGCAGGTCTAAGCCGTGCTCGTCGTGACTGTTCGGTGCTCCTGGAGCAGGCCCAAATCCGTCGAAGATCAAGTCTCCGCAAATATCCGTTGTGTAGTTCAAGTTTCCGAACCTGACCTGGTGGCCGGGGGCATAGCTATCGATCTGCTCCAGATGGCCAAGCGAATTGGCCCGCAGTGCGAAGCCGCCGAACACGAAGATCTGTCTGGGGAGAAAAGTCTCCCCCTGGACCGTGTTGTTGACGACTGAAGGTGCCATCAAGCCCTGCAGCAACGACACAGAGGAACTCTCAATGAAAGCACCAATGTCGGTGTCAAAACCGGCAGATCTTGGGTAGGGGGTCCTGATCTGTGCGTCTAGGCTGATGGTAACAGGAAGCAAGGGACACAATGTTTACCCAGGTTCAGGCCCTCTTGATGGAGGTAAAGCCCTACTTCCTGCTTGATTAATATTGAAGATATGAGTAGTACAAGAGTAGATCTACCACGAGATCGTAGAGGCTAAACCCTAAGAGCTAGCCTATGATGGTATGATTGTAATTGTGATCGGCCTTCTAAGGACCAACCTCTCCAGTTTATATAGACACCGAAGAGGGCTAGGGTTTACATGGAGTCGGTTATAAGGAAGGAAATATAACATCCGGATCGCCAAGCTTGTCTTCCATGCAAAGGAGAGTCCCAACCGGACACGGGCCGAAGTCTTGAGTCTTATATCTTCATGCTTCAATAGTCCGGACGATGTATACAGTCTGGCTGTCCGGATACCCCCTAATCCAGGACTCCCTCACTCCCCACTATGACTAGCCTTATAAGTAATCCTATGAATTTGGTATTCATTCAATATTTTGATGAGATGTATGTTGCCTTTCCTTTAGTGGTGTTATGTGAGCGTCGACTACATGACACTTCACCATGATTTGGGCCTAGGGGAAGGCATTGGGAAGTAATAAGTAGATGATGGGTTGCTAGAGTGACAGAATCTTAAACCCTAGTTTATGTGTTGATTTGTATGGGGCTGGTTTGGATCCATATGTTTCATCCTATGGTTAGATTTATCTTAATTCTTATTTCATAGTTGTGAATACTTGCGATAGGGGTTAACCATAAGTGAGAGGCTTGTCGAAGGAAGGGGAGCACCTGTCGTGGTTCTAAGTCTGACAGTAGAAAGGGGGCTAGGTATGGAGAGGCAAGATCTTAGCTATGGAGTAGTTGTATACGCAAGGGATTTACGAGTTCAGGCCCTTCTCGGAGGAAGTAACAGCCCTACGTCTCGGAGCCCAGAGGCGGTCGACTGGATTATATGCGTATGAGTTACAGGGGTGCGAACCCTTTACACTGAGGAGGGGGTGGCTTATATAGAGTTTGCCAGCCCTCTCTGGCCCTCAGTTATGCAGGGTTAAAGAACATTAAGACAGGGGGTTACTGGTAACGCCCACATAAAGTGCTATCATGACCATAAATACTACTTAATGACAGACCATTTGTGTGCAGAGTGACTGTAGATCTCCTGACTGTCGAGTGGTTGGCTTCATGGTCGAGTGGCTTCGAGTTTGTCGAGTGAAATCCTTCTAGGTCGACTGAAAGGTAGTTTCTTCTAGAGATGTCCTTGGGGAGTGTACTTTGGATAGGTCAATGACCCTACCCTAGGTACATGGCTTCATCATTAGCCCCCGAATGGATCGAGGTTTGAGTGAGTTGAGAATTTTTCTGACCCAGCTTTTGTGCTATGAGTACGTCTTGTTCTGGATCAATGACCTTAGGTGACGGCACCAACTTCTTTTTCAGTCGCCTTGATCCATTCTTTGTACTGGTCGAGTGACTTTTCTATACTTGAAGATTTCCGAGCGACGGATCGGAGGAAATCTCCAGTCTGACAAGTTGTTCTGTCGTTCACGAATTTAGCGGGATCTGAATTTCGGGAAGCGCGCGAGGCAGAGGAGACCACGGTACTCGGATGGGATAAGGCAGGGATGCCTCGATCTTTGCGCCACCTTTTTCACCACGTACCGCGTGCGCGACTGTTGTGGGATTTGACAAGATCGTCCGGGCCCACCAGTCAGTCACTCGGAAGCGACCCCATATAAGGCGCTGGACGGGGTTTTTTTGAACAGTGTGCTCTCATTCCCCCTCTCCTTCTTCCTCGAACTCGTCCGCTGCGCTCGCCTCCATCCCCGCATTACTGCTCCTTGCGTGCTTCACCGGAGACGATGGTGAAAGAGAAGACGGCGGCTTTGGAGCAAGCGAAGAAGGCGACGGTGAAGGCGAAGGGAAGGGCGACTAGTCGGGGCGGATCCTCGTCAAGGGTTGGCCTACCGCAGGGCTGGATCCAGGGCGATTGGATCCGCTCGACGATCTGTCAGAAGGACCTCGACGACCTGGCCAACGAAGGACTGATCCCCCATGGATCAGCGAGGCTCCCGGGAAGGAGTGGCAGCCGCAGCCTCAGGAGGGTGAGTGCGTCCTCTTGGCCACCCATGTTGACCGCGGATTTTCTTTGCCACCCCACCCTTTCTTTCGGGGATTTCTGAACTTCTTTGGGGCTCAACTCCACCACTTCACACCCAACTCCATAGTGTATCTCGCAGCTTTCGTGTCTTTGTGTGAGAATTTCTTAGGTTGCCGGCCGCATTGGGGCCTTTTCAAACACATCTTCACCTGTCGCTCTCAGACGGTGAAGAAAGCCAATCCGAGTGACGAGAGAACCCAAGTGATTCAAATGTGTGGGGGTCTCGGGGTCCAAATGAGGGGTAAAAGCGCTTTTCCAGCCATGGTCCTTCCTGAGTCGGTTCAAGGGTGGCAGTTGACCTGGTTCTACTGCCAAGACCAGCCGATGCCAGGGCAGTCGACTGGACTCCCTCCTTTCTCCATGGATAGAGTGAGCAAGCCGTCCTCTCTGAAGGTGGTCCCGGAGGAGAAGGCTCAGGTTAAGGTGTTGGTCGAGCGTGTAGTTCAACTTATCCATGATGGGGTGACTGGCATGGACCTGCTGGAGGTTTTCCTTCGACGGCGCATCCAACCGCTCCAATATAGAGACCATCCGATGTGGATGTATTCTGGCACTGAAGACACCACTCGGGTCCACCCGGAGGAGGTCGAGGATGCCACGTTGGAGAGGTGGATGACTGCCATAACAGGGAACAAGGACAACCCCCGAGGAGCCAGGAGGATCCCTCCACTCGACCATTCGTACCAGCTAGACAAGGTCTAATTGTATACCCCCGACTCTGATCCTGCTTCCTTCATTCCGTGCTGTTATAATTCAATCGACTGATTCTTGTCTTGTTTGTTCTCTTCCAGGTCACCACCAAGATGTACTCGATGCCCAATGGGGCGCAAGAACAGGTCGAGGAGGAGGAGGGGAGCGGAGGTGAAAGTCATGAGGAGTGGCAATCTGACGGTGAGGAGGATGAAGAAGATGACGATTCTGGTGAAGAGGATGAGGAGGAAGAGGAGGAAGAGGTCAACCCTCCTCGCACAGAAAGGCGATCCAAGCTCGCCCATGACCCCACAGTCGAGCGTGGCAAAGCGATTGTGCCTGCTGGGCAGTCGACTAAACGTCCTTGGACGACCTCTCCGGCGCCGACTGAGAAAGCGTCGAAGCAACCCCGAGCGGCGGCGTCAAAGCCGACGAAGGCCCTACCGAAGATGAGGATGGCGATCCTCACTATTTCCGGGTAATAGTAGAACTTGTGTTTTCTCGTTTGGCATGAGTAAACTCTTGGTCGACTCGTTAACTAACCGACTAATTTCTGGGATCTGCAGTGCTGCTACCTCCGAGACCTCAGCCAGGAACAAGGACCATGAAATGGAAGATGCTGCTACCTCCAACCTTGGTATGATCTCTGTGGTTTCGCTTTAAGTCGATTGGATCTTCATTTTTAACTTTGAATCTTTCTTGTAGCCCCACCTCATGTCATTGATCTCCCCGATGATGACGATGAGGAGCCGCTGAGGCAAAGGAGGAACAGGAAGACATCTGCCAGCAAGACTGCTCATGTTGTATCAGCACCTGAGACGCTGGTTCCGGAGGGAGGCAACGCCACTCGGGCTACCGTGTCCTTTGCGGTGCCGCTGACAAGTGCCCGCCCTTCGTCGTCGAGTGATGCTCCGCCTTCCCTCTTCTCCACACACCACGTCCCAGAGGACCAAGCAGATGCTGCTAAGGAAGCTATACGCCAGGAGGGTGTCATGATGGAACAGGTGAAGGCGATCCGAGACGCCAGCCAAGCAGCTTATGATGCAAGCTCAGCTCTTCAGAGCAATGTCCAGGTTAGCTGATCACCACTTGTTCTGTTAGGATATGGTACCTGAAAACTTTTCTGTCTGAAGATCTTAGTATCTGTACACACACTGGGTGTGTCGATTGACTGTTTGGATTGGTGGGGGCACGCTGAGTACACCCACTGGGTGTAGTCCCCGAGACTATGGTGGACTGCTGGCAGTCGACTATAGTCTTTATACTTTGAACTTTTTCACTTTACTTTTTCCACTCGATCTGGTCGAATGGAATCATGGAACCAGTGGGGGCACGCTGAGTGCACTCACTGGGTGTAGTCCCCAAGACTATGGTGGACTGCTGGTAGTCGACTATAGTCTGAAGAACACACACACACACACAAACA
>NC_041383.1:30349350-30385427 GCF_002162155.2 Triticum dicoccoides
TATATATATTGACGACACCATGGCTGAACTGCTGGCAGTTAGCTATAGTTTAGGATCGTATCTTTTTGTCTCTTTCGGTCGACTGATCGATCCGAGTCGGTAGAACCAGTGGGGGCACGCTAAGTGCACCCACTGGGTGTAGTCCCCGAGACTACTGTTGAATATTTTGATTCGACTGTAGTCTTAGAAATGCGATGATTTTTCTCTTAGTCCCTCTGAAGTGATCCATTTTTGATATCTGTCGACTGACTTTTCGCAGAAATCTTGCGAGCTTGCGACTCGTTATACTGAGTTGCAGAACAAACATATCCAGCTAGAACTTGACTTGAAGCTTGTCCAAGAGAACTTCACGAAGGCAAAGGAGGAAGCAAAAGGTATGTTTGGTGAGAATCTTGACGATTGGCCTTACTTTTTTTGTCCATTCTTGATTCTGACCTCATTGTCACTTTGTAGAAAAACTGAAGGAGGCTCTGAAGAAGAAGGATCTTGACCTTGCCGAGGCGCAGAAAACGGCTTCAAACAAGACCAAGCTCGCAGAAGAAAAGTTGACTTCAGTCGGTAAACTTGAGGAGGAAAACGCCAATCTGAAAGCTGCTCTTGACGCGGCCAACAAGGAGGCCAGCCGACTGAAGAATGACAAGATTGCTCTGAGCGACAAGGCTAGCGAACTGGCGGGAAAGAAGAATGACCTAGAGGCTTATCTGGGAGGGCTCGCCAAGAAGTTATTCCTCATGCTTGAAGGTACTCCCTTATATCCGACTGGCTTGTAATTATGGACTTACCACAAAACTGTTGGCTTATCTTTGGGTGGTGTTTATAGAATTCTACCAAAACTTTGAGGAAGAGACTAGTCGAGTGGAGACGAGTCTGGATCCCATCAACTCTCCTGTGAAGGATGAAGATGCCATGAACGTGCTCCGACTGGAGTCTCGTGTTGCTGTTGTGGTCGACTATCTTGCTAGACTAAAGGTTGCAACGTCGCGCATCGACAAAACACTCTAGCCGGGGGAAACACTTCAGAATGACCTTGAATCTCTGATGACTCGACTGAACGAAGTTCCAGGTCGAGTGCAAGAATGGAAGAAGTCTTCTGCCAGGTGTGGTTCTAATGTTGCTCTGTCTCTGGTTCGTGTTCACTGCAAGGATGTGCGAGAGGACAAGCTGGCGTCTCTCAAGGTGGCCAATACCAAGAAGCATGACTTCCGATCTTTCATGGAGACCTTCATTGCTGCTGCCACTCGGATTGCAGATGGAATCGACCTAGACGAGTTTGTCGCGCCTTCCAGTCCTCCACCGGAGGAGTAAAAACCTTCTATGCTTGATGCCTTAAATTTGCCTCGGAATGCCAAGTGGTTTTTGTAACCGATAAACTTTAACAGGCTCGATGCCTGAGCACTTCTGGATCCGTGGGATGCTATCTCAATTTGGGTTTGTCGTTGAATATGTTTGCATCTGCTTTCGAGTGAACATTACTCTACACTCAGAATATATTTTAGTGCTGGTGACGTACTCTTGCAGGTTGGAGTACAGATTGCAGTCGACCTGCATCCTTGCGGGCCGGGACATAGCGCACATTGTATTTGTGGCGAAGCTCAGAAGGAGAAGATATTAGTCGACCTGCACCTCGTCGTCCTTGCGGAGCGCACATTGTATTTGCGGCGTAGCTCGGAAGGTGAGTCGAAATGGATTTCATACTTAGGCGAGCTCTGGGCTGCAGCTAAGACCCCCGAGTGGGAGGTTTGCTCTCCACTCGGTAGTGTTTTCAGATACTTAGGCGAGCACTGGGCTGCAGCTAAGCCCCCGAGTGGGAGGTTTGCTCTCCACTCGGTAGGATTTTCAGATACTTAGGCGAGCTCTGGGCTGCAGCTAAGCCCCCGAGTGGGAGGTTTGCTCTCCACTCGGTAGGATTTTTAAACACTTAGGTGAGTACTGGACTCCAGCTAAGCCTCCGAGTGGGAGGATTTCTCTCCACTCGGTAGGATTTTTCAAACTTAGGCGAGCACTGGGCTGCAGCTAAGCCCCTGAATGGGAGGATTGCTCTCCACTCGGTAGGATTTTTCAAACTTAGGCGAGCACTGGGCTGCATCTAAGCCCCCGAGTGGGAGGTTTGCTCTCCACTCGGTAGGATTTTCGTATTTGTGGTGTAGCTCCGAAGGAGAAGGTGGCAGTCAACCTGCACCTTGTCATCCTTGCAGAGCGCACGTTGTATTTGTGGCGTAGCTCGGAAGGAGAAGGTGGCAGTCGACCTGCACCTCGTCATCCTTGCAGAGCGCACATTGTATTTGATACTTAGGCGAGCACTTGGACTGCAGCTAAGCCTCTGAGTGGGAGGATGGCTCACCACTCAGAGGATTTTAAACACTTAGGCGAGTACTTGGACTACAGCTAAGCCTCCGAGTGGGAGGCTGACTCACCACTCGGTAGGATTTTAAACACTTAGGCGAGTACTTGGACTGCAGCTAAGCCTCCGAGTGGGAGGCTGGCTCACCACTCGGAGGATTTTAAACACTTAGGCGAGTACTTGTATTACAGCTAAGCCTCCGAGTGGGAGGCTGACTCACCACTCGGTAGGATTTTAAACACTTAGGCGAGTACTTGGACTGCAGCTAAGCCTCCGAGTGGGAGGCTGGCTCACCACTCGGTAGGATTTTTAAACACTTAGGCGAGACGGATTCGTAGCTAAGCCCCCGAGTGGGAGGCTGGCTCACCACTCGGCAAGGATTTTTTTTTACAAACTTAGGCGAAACGGATTCGCAGCTAAGCCACCCACTGGGGGATTTCTTATGTAAACAAAAGTAACAACAATCACTGGGAAAATTATAACACTCTTGTCTTTGATAAATAAACTACAGAAGTACTTTTATTACAACTCGTCCGAGTGAATACTTTAAGTGTAAAAGGGGCGGAGCAGGTCCGCTTTCCAAGCTCGTGGCTCGTTAACCTGGCGACCGACATTGTAAAGACGGTATGCTCCATTGTGGAGGACTTTGGTGACGATGAAAGGACCTTCCCAAGTAGGGGCAAGTTTGTGCGGCTTCTGTTGGTCCACTCGGAGGACCAAGTCTCCTTCTTGGAAGGCCCGACTCTTCACATTTCTGGCGTAGAATCAACACAAGTCTTGCTGATAGATGGTCGATATGATCATGGACATCTCTCTTTCTTCTTCCAGAAGGTCGACTACGTCCTGTCGGGCTTGCTCTACTTCAACTTTAGAGTAGAGCTCGACTCGTGGTGCATTGTGAAGCAGATCACTCGGCAGAACCGCTTCAGCTCCATAGACCAGAAAGAATGGAGTTCTCCCAGTCGACCGATTTGGAGTAGTCCTCAATCTCCAAAGAACTGATGGAAGTTTGTCGACCCATGCGCCTGCTGCGTGTTTGAGGTCACGCATCAAACGAGGTTTCAGTCCTTTCAGAATTAGGCCATTGGCTCTTTCTGCTTGTCCATTCGACTGGGGTGGGCGACTGAAGCGTAGTCGACTCGTGTGCCTTGAGAAGCGCAGAAGGCTTTGAATTGGTCGAAATCAAAGTTTGACCCATTATCGGTGATGATGCTATGCAGAACTCCATATCTGAATATCAATTCTCTGATGAAGCTGATGGCAGTCCTGGCATCAAGATTTTTAATAGGCTTGGCTTCGATCCATTTGGTGAACTTGTCGACCACCACCAGTACATGGGTGAAGCCGCTCCTGCCAGTTCTCAGTGGCCCAACCATATCTAACCCCCAAACAGCGAAGGGTCAGATGATTGGAATGGTCTTCAAGGCTGAGGTGGGCTTGTGTGACATATTGGAGTAGAACTGACATCCTTCACACTTGTCGACAGTCTCTTTCACCATTTCATTTGCCCTGGGCCAGTAAAAACCTGCTCGGTATGCTTTAGCCACAATAGTCCGAGAGGACGCATGATGGCCACAGGTCCCTAAGTGGATGTCGTTGAGAATTATCCGACCCTCTTCCGGAGTTATGCATTTCTGACTAGCTCTAGTCGCGCTTTCTCTGTACAACTGTCCCTTCATGACAGTAAAGGCCTTGGATCGACGGACGATCTGTTGAGCCTCTTCTTCATTCTCTGGGAGCTCTTTCCTTAGGATATATGCGATGTAAGGCACTGTCCAGTCGGGAATGATAACCCAAACTTCCATGATCAGGTCGACCATGCCTGGGACCTTGACTTCAGTCGGATCTGTGGCACTTTTTGGCTGTGGGGCTTCTTCGGTGAAAGGGTCCTCTTGAACTGACGGTACGTGGATATGTTCCAAAAACACACCACTGGGAATGGCTTCTCTCTTGGAACCTATCTTTGCCAAATCATCGGCTGCTTGATTCTTCAGTCGGGGTATATGATGAAGCTCTAACCCCTCGAATTTCTTCTCCAGCTTTCTTACTGCATTGCAGTAACCAGTCATAGCTGGGCTTCTGATGTCCCACTCCTTCATCACTTGGTTAACCACCAAATCTGAGTCGCCATAGACCATGAGGTGATGGACGCCGATTGGAATGGCCATACACAACCCATACAAAAGTGCTTCGTATTCTTCTTCATTGTTGGAGGAATCAAAGTGAATCTGGAGTACATATTTGAGCTTGTCTCCTCGGGGGGAAACCAACACTACCCCAGCACCAGAACCATTCAGCATCTTAGAGCCATCAAAGAACATGGTCCAGTGTTCCGAGTGAACTTGAGTCGGCAGTTGTTGTTTAGTCCACTCGGCGAGGAAATCTGCTATTGCTTGGGACTTGATAGCTTTCTTTGCCTCAAATCGGATATCCAGGGGAAGGAGTTCAATCGCCCATTTTGCCACTCGACCAGTTGCATCTCCGAAACATGGTCGAGCCATAAAACGTGCGTAAGCTGGCCTGCCCAAAATAGCGTGATAGGCACTCTGGAAATCCACAACCTCAAAGGTCAACTTTTCTTTGTGGAAATGTTTGGAATCTGCGAAAACCACATCAAGAGCAATCTGACCGAGTGACGTGGCCTTCTTGCCAGGAACGACTCCATAGAAACTCATGTTGCTGGTACTGAGTCTGGACATCGGAATGCCCATCCCTTTCAGCGTCTCCGCGTACAATATATTCAAGCTACTGCCACCATCCATCAACACTTTAGTCAGTCGAGTGCCGGTGAACTTACTAACTCCGGTCGCCAACTTGAAATTGGGAGGAATCACTGCGGCATGGCTCTGCTAAAACACTCTGGTCCTGAGACGTGAACTCTGCTGCTGGTGGGCACATCTCTGTCATGGCCTTCTCGGTGAGCTCTGTTCCGATCGACCAAACCTTGAACGATGATGGATCTCGCATCAAAGCCTGGTTCTCTGGGGTCGACTGGAACCTTTCGCCCAACACTGGGCTGGCGTCTGTCATCTTGTTGTCGAGGGGCGTACGACCCACCTCTTGGGGGTGGAGTGGGCACTCGACGCCGATCTTCGCGATCGAATTGATCATCATACTGATCACGCCGACCTCCACGTCCCTCACGCCTCGGGGGCGATCTCGGGCTATGGGTCGACTGGACTGTATTCGCAGTGACGGATCTGCTGTGAATCCTGTTCCGCGACTATGATACGGCTGAATTTTGATCTCCTGCTGCCCGGAGCAAATCTATGATCTGCATCAAGCCTCTGCCAGCCTCTGACTGGGAAGGCTGAATTGACTCTGCTATACGGGCTGCAGCTGCTAAATTCTGAATCGGAGTTCGATATACCTGAGTCGGTGGTGGAAAGAGCTGACGTCGACTGGAGTCCGGAACCCGTTGCCATGCACGCTCGTCGAGTGCTCGCTGGAGGTTCTCCATTCGAGTGCGATCAGCCAAGTTGGCCAAGCGCGCGTCCTCTAAGGCGCGAGCCTCGGGGGTTTCTCTAACAATAGGAGTATGCAGCGCATCCATGTTCCGGTGGCGAAGATCTTCCCTTTGCAGCGAAGTGAGTGGCTTGGGTTGATACTCCTCATGGACCTGTGCTGGGTCGCCACCACCGTCGCCTCCGTCGGCGCGGAGGAAGCCGGGGGGACTGCGCGGTCCATTGACCATCAGGACCTCAGCCGCTGGATCACTGCTGTCGCACTCAAATGCAGTCTCTACGGAGCCAGTCGACAGGTCGAACAGGCCGTAGAGAGATTCGCCGGGCTCGATTGCCGTGACTTGGGGGTGCCTGACTGGCGGGCCACCGCATGCCTTACCCACCGCTGAAGCCTCGACCGACCAGAGCGCTTGCGCCGGCGGGAAGCAGGGAGGGAGGATGACACAACGACCGACCGATACTGGGTTGACGGCTGCCGCAGGAGGACGCCGCAGACACACACGCGAAAGTGCTTCGCCCCACGGACGAGGAGCGCGTCGATGTTGAGTGGAGCCTCCTGAAGCCAAGCGGAGTCACCGGCAATGAATGTGAGCGCGCCGATACGAATCTCGTGGCCCTCAACCAAAACTCCGCCAGAAACCATGATGAAGGTGATTGAAATAATCGCAACTTCTCCAATAAGTCGCTAAGACACCTGCCCCATGGTGGGCGCCAACTGTCGTGGTTCTAAGTCTGACAGTAGAAAGGGGGTAGGTATGGAGAGGCAAGATCTTAGCTATGGAGTAGTTGTATACTCAAGGGATTTACGAGTTCAGGCCCTTCTCGGAGGAAGTAACAGCCCTACGTCTCGAAGCCCGGAGGCGGTCGACTGGATTATATGCGTATGAGTTACAGGGGTGCGAACCCTTTACACTGAGGAGGGGGGTGGCTTATATAGAGTTCGTCAGCCCTCTCCGGCCCTCAGTTATGCAGGGTTTAAATTACATTAAGACAGGGGGTTACTGGTAACGCCCACATAAAGTGCTATCATGACCATAAATACTACTTAATGACATACCGTTTGTGTGCAGAGTGACTGTAGATCTCCTGACGGTCGAGTGGTTGGCTTCATGGTCGAGTGTCTTCGAGTTCGTCGAGTGAAATCCTTCTAGGTCGACTGAAAGGCAGTTTCTTCTAGAGATGTCCTTGGGGAGGGTACTTTGGATAGGTCCATGACCCTACCCTAGGTACATGGCTTCATCAGCACCCAAGCACCGATCCACCCACATATCAACTTATCGAAGTAACGAACGCGAATCATAAGAGCATGATGAAAACTAGCTTGACAATAATTCCCATGTGTCCTCGGGAGCGCTTTTCTTTATATAAGAGTTTGTCCAGGCTTGTCCTTCGCTAAAAAAGGGATTGGGCAACCTTGCTGCACCTTGTTTACTTTTGTTACTTGTTACCCATTACGAATTATCTTATCACAAAACTATCTGTTACCGATAATTTCAGTGCTTGCAAAAAATACCTTGCTGAAAACCGCTTCTCATTTCCTTCTGCTCCTCGTTGGGTTCGACACTCTTACTTATCAAAAGTACTATGATAGATCCCCTATACTTGTGGGTCATCACTCACCAGGAAGGAATGTCATCTCCACATTCATTTGCTAAACCTCCAATTTCAGACTTGCTGCCATGCCAAGGATTACTATAATGGATGCCATCTTCACAACCAGAAGAAAATATCTCATCATAGTCAATTCCTTTTCTTTGGCCGAATCCTTTTACAACTACTATGCCCTTGTATCTTGGATGTGATGTGTGCTCTTTTTGCTTGATTTTGTAGACCCATTTGTTCTTCAAAATTTTCTTTCCCTTGGGTAACTTCACCAACTCACAAGTATGATTCTTATGCAAGGAATCCATCTCTTTTTGCATAGCCTTTTTCCACTCCTTCTTGTGGCCATACTCTATTGCATCTGCAAAACACTCACATTCTGAACCGTTAGATAATAACACAATGTATTGATCTAAGGGATACCTACTGGAAGGATGGCCCCTATTGGATCTTCTGAGTGGATCAGCTGGTGGACTTTCTGGTGCCGGTGCTTCCTGCCGATCCGGATCATCAATTTCAGCATCATACTCTTGCTACAGTTGGGGAGCATCATATTCACCTGCACCACAATGCATATCATCCAATACATCTTTTACATCTGCTTCTACTTGTACTGGAGCTGGAGCTGCAGGAACTAGGTTAGAATCAATCATGTCTTGTTGCAGCTTAGGAGGAACCTACCGCTTTGTCTTCACAATATCCTCAATTGTTTGGTCTTCTACAACACGACATGATGGCTTCTCACAACTTTCCTTGCTATAGGGCCAAACAGCTTGTAGCCAAACTCATCACCTCCATAGTCAAGAAATATGCATTGTCGTGTCCTTGAATCAAGCTTTGACCTTTCATCTTGAGGAATAATAACAAATGCCTTACACCCAAAAACATTCAGGTGGTCATATGAGACGTCTTGTCATACCACACCGTGTTAGGAACATCTCCCTACAAAGGATAACTTGGTGAGAGATTAATAATACAAACTATAGTCCTTAAAGCCTCACCCCAAAAGTGTTTACGTAACTTTGCACTTGAAAACAAGCATCTAACTCTCTCAACAATTGTCATGCCATCCTTTCAGAGAACCATTCAGATGTGGTGTCTTCGAGGGAGTAAATTGATGCCTAACCCCTTGCTGCTTGAAATATGCATCAAATGGCCCAATGTACTCTCCTTCATTATCAGTGTGAATGCACTTGATCTTCTTCTTAGTTTCTCTATCTACTGAGGCTTGAAATTGCTTCAATATGCCTAGTACTTGATCTTTAGTCCTCAAAGTGTAGGCCCAAACTGCCCTGGAAAAGTCATCAATAAAAATCACAAAGTAGTTAGCGCCACCATGAGATCTTACTGACATTTTGCAAACATTGGAATGTACCAAGTCCAACATCTCTAGTTTCTTGTGAGGAGGTAGACTCTTGAAGGCAACTCGGTATTGATTCCTTGCTAAATAGTCTGAACATTCTTGATGTGAACACCTTTCAACAAATTTTTCTTCACTAGCACTGTCATCTCCTTCTCACTCATGTTCCCTAGTTTCTTGTGCCATAGAGCACAATGATCATATTTCTCTAGTGCATTGATAGGATAACTAAAGATCTTATCATGAACATGATACAAAATTGACACCATCTACCCTCTTGCAACAACCATGTTTCCTTTGGTGGACTTGTAGAAAACTACACAAGTAATCATCTGCATCAAGCAAACCAATCGAGATAATATTGATACGAGGTGCCTCAACATGCCTCACAGATTTGAGGACTAACTTTATACCATTTGTGGTCTCCAAATGGAATGCCCTTTTCCAGTAATGGTTGATGTATCATTGTTTCCCATCTTCACAACACCAAAATCACCTGATGTATAGTTGGTGAAGATCTCTTTGTGAAATGTAGCATGAATGGTAGCATTGTTGTCCTGTATCCAAATCACCTTGTCACCATCCACAAGTTGACGGTCTCCTCAGAAACAACAGTGATCTCTCCTCAGTAGTGGAACCAAATCTGCCCTCATTTTCTTCATGCATAAAAAGCATGATGTCCTCAACTAATGAAGTAACTTGGTTGCCCTCTATTTCACTATCACTGTCTACTGGTTTTGATCTTGCTTCTTCTTTTTTTTTGTATTTCTTCCACTTGCCACATTGCCACTTAATGTGACCCTTCTGATGGCAGTGATGGCACTCATAATCAACATACTTTCCTCTTGATTTGCTCCTGCCTCTTTCTATCCCTTTACCTGGACCTCTGCTCCTGCTTATCCCCCTGGACTAAGTGACCAACGCCTATAAATGTGAGGAATAATTAGATTCAGCCACCTTTTTGGCCTCTTCATTTAGTACCCTGGTTTTCACAAGATTCCAAGTGACAATTCCATTTAGTGCTGAATTGCAAATCATGGCCTTAATGGTCTCCCAGCTGTCCGGTAATGAGCCTAGTAGCAGCAAGGCTCTCACTTCATCTTCAAATCTAATTCACATTGAATAAAGTTGAATTATAATGCTTTGGAACATATTCACATGATCTGCAATTAGAATGCCCTCTTTGCGCCTCAAACAAATCAGTTGTTTGATCAAGAACATCTTGTTTGTACCTTCTTTTCGGGCAAATAATTCTTCCAATTTCCGCCATAATGTGTGTGCATGTGTCTCATCGATGATATGGTTTAAAATAATGTCATAGACCCATTGTTGAATAAACCCACAAGCTTGGCGATGAAGTACCTTCCACTAATCTTCATCAATGCCCTCCGGCATCTCAGTGGAGAACACTAGCTTCCATTATTCTTTGACATATAACAAGTCCTCCATTTTGCCCTTCCATGCTTGATAATTTGTACCATTCAAATATATCATACTGATGGTATTCACCTCCATCTTTCACCACAAGAATCTCATCAATTAGCACAAGCAAACCAAAGCTCTGATACCATGTTGTTGGGGCTGGACAGCAACAATACACTGCCCTAATTCAGCAACATGGCAAATCTACACACTAAACAACCACCTCCACTTGTAGTGAATTATGAGGACAGTTTCAACCAACAAGCAGCGGAATAACACAAACAACATGCACATGTGACACATGATTCAACGTTGAAAGACCTCCTCAACTTGAGGAGTAACAAACCACGGCTGTGGACTGATCGATCCACATAAATTCATTATGAGAATGGTGAGTACAAAGTCCTCTCTAGAATCTCTAGAAAGATCTACAGTAGACTCTCCATGTTGCCAACCAGCAATAGCAATAACAACCACAAGAGGCAACATTTCAGCAAAACGGAGTTGACAGAACTTCTATCCCCTTCAGTGTTTTGCAAATTGTTGTTAAACTTCTAAACCAAACAGCACCAGATTTGGCAAACAAGTAGACACACGAGTTTCTGAGATCCTCTCAAATTTTCATCAGCTCCATCAAACATCGTTTGGCTACCCGAACTGTTCGTCTCCCAAAACTACTCTGTTCTGAAACTACAACAGTCTGAGCTGAACTAAACACTCTCAAATCTGATGCTCCACTAACCCAATTCTCAAACCAGCTAACTAGATTGAACTAATCAAAGTAAGGAATAAGCTCACCAAGTTTGGTGCCAATCCAAGCACGTTTGAACCTCCAATCACCAGCTTGAACACTATCTAGTCAAATGTAGCAAATCTGGGCAGAACTTCTACTTCTTCTTCCTCTCTCTCACAGGTTGTGTTCCTCTCTTGTATGTTTTCTCACACACTCACGAATGGCTGCCACCACCAACAGGGGTGGAGTGGCTAGGGTTTTCTTCTCTACCCCCTTCACTAGGAAGCACTCACAATCATTGGATGCAACAGAGATCAACGGCTGACGTGTGTTAGACTTATGGGCTGATGTTGGACTTCCAACACACCTCCATGTGGAGGGACTTAACCCAACACTATTCACATCTCATTTCATTCGTATACCTGCCCAGCTATTCTTGGGCTAAATCTTCTCAATTATTGGCTTGACCGGTTGGACATCTGTTCCTGAAATTTGGTTCCGCTAAAAAAACAAAACTCTGATAGTTCATCTACAGTGAGATCCATCTAAAAAAACTACTACAAACTGCTAGTCCGGGCGACTTCTATATATAAAGAAGCGGATTTGCTAATTCTCTTCTAGATGAGAATTAGCAATGTCCATCTAACTTGTACACCATTTGATTAATCAAAGAAAAAGGAAAGGAAAAAAGTATTCATGAATCTCTATGTAAAATCAAATGGCATAGGAGATAGATGATACTTAGTTACGTCTCATTTAGATAGGAGCTAGGCACACCCGGAAAGAAGAGACAAATACAGGAAAAAAAGGAGATACATGTGATTCCATGAACACTCTCATGGGCCACACATTTTCTTTGCTTTAAAGAAAGAAAACATTTTCCTTCATTCGAACCCAAGGATAACGTCGCGGTGAACCTGGAACTTTATCAGACATACGAACAAAAGTAATTCAAACCATGCGAAGAATAAGTTCATAATTGTCGCCATCCAACCACCTAAATATATCATGATATCGTCTAGCACTCCTTCGTGCACATGCAGCTCCTCTTCAAGCCGGAGCACTTGCCACCGGTGAACCCCTCCGCATTGCACACACCGGCGCAGTTTGCGGACACGAAGCACAGCCCGTTGAACCGCTCGCTCTCTGTCTCACACTCTCGTGCCTGCGCTGGCACCACCTCTGAAGACAAACATGAATAAGCGCACATTGTTAGTTCTTTGAACACTAATCAACAATAATAAACCAACCCAAGAATTGGAGCACACTGATATCATATGCATGTTTACATGGTGTTGTTCTGGCAACAAGAGCGAAACGGTACTTACCGGTGGCGACGACGAGCAGGAGGAGGATGGCTACGGCCGGGAAAAGCTTGTGTGATGACTCCATTCTTCCTTATTTGTATCTGCTAAAACGCACCCTGTAAAATGTACACTTATCTGGGATTGTAAAACTCTGAATGACAAGTTAGGATCGATGCTTGTGACATGCTTATATACGCGCGCAGCCGCAATCACATATACATGGTCATGCATAATTCAGCACCACAGGAAAATCTCGGATCAATATAGGGAACTTACTAATAACGGGCTTGTATGTGCACGACCGCACAATGCTGATGACATGCAAGCAAATGCATAATTCAGCACCACATGAGCATCCCACACCTATATGTGCAACTACCTAATAATAGCTGTGCACCAGGAGCAGCCATGACCCCCTGCTGTCACCACATGTTCTCATCATGAAGCTACAATTTTTAGGCTAACAGACTACTAATAATGGGCCTGATTGCTAGGTTGAATTTTTTTGTGGGCGTCTAATTTGTGGTTGGTCGTGCAGGGGAGGGTCATGGTCACTCTCCTTCGTCTTGGAAGTAAAAACAAGCTTGAGACACTATATAGATTTGTCTACTAGTACTGGAAAGTAGTTCTACTTGTAGAACGACATGGAATCACATGGAAGATATAATTATAAATAGTGGGCATTACCATGGACCGTGGGCATGTTTATTCTGCAGTGTATAGTACAATACCATGTACAGTAATTAGTACAGCAATAAGTAGCTTGATAATCCAACATACCATCCAAGTCTTACAATATATCAGTTCCATATTATATTACACACACATATATAACAGAGAATCCACATCTTAGTGTAGAAATTGCCAACTTGATAATTTGTTCATCCATGGATATATATCAGGTTGGTGCCCATGGTCGTTTGTCTTAGTTCATCATTATGGTTTCTTGACCTGGTGGGTGTGGATGATAATACCACGGAACTGATCCCATGAGACGTCACGGTGGGACTCCGTGGCAGCAGTAGTTTTAGCATTTGATATTTCAGCATTATTGCTTGCACCTCCTGCATCGGTCGCGCCGGAAACCTGCCCGCCAAGCGATGGATCGATTCCAGTAAAGGATACTTTCTGCTCTGCTTTCAGCTCTTTGCGAGAGAATGCCACTTGGTTCTGGTATGCACCACCCTCCAGGACATTGTAGGAGAACATAATTACAAAGACAAGTAGTAGGAGAACGGTATGTCTCTTCACCATTTTCTTCGCTGAATGAATTGACACAAATTTTATATGAATATAATATATGTACATGTAATGAAGCTAGAATTCAATGAGAATTTTAAATTTTGTAAGTGATACTAGGTATGCTACAATACTAGATAGGGTAGAAGGAGAAAATAAAAGGATTTTTAAACCTTCATGATCAGATTATACGTGTGCACATAGTGGTGTAAGAGATTACATATACAACAAAGGGATTGACAGGAGTGCAGGCGGATGAACTGCTGAGTTGTTGTGAAATAATTCTCAATTTGGATAACTGATACAACATAGATGTTTATTAGAGTAATCCGAGGCACATAGTCGATCTGCTGAAAACCAAGCAAAGACACCAAAATTTGTTAATGAGGATCACCGAGCTCGGCTACATTCCTGTGGCATGACTTCGGGTGCTCCTCCCCGTGACACCGCTAAAATATTGCAAACTGACCACCCGACACATGCTGCCAACTCCCCCTATGCGCATGTCCTATTATATTGGCATATGTTACATTGTGTGTCTACGCTCACTATATAAGAGGTCTAGAATACAAGTGTCCTATTTGAACAAGACTCCATGCCCTGCCTACATATAGTACAACTCCATCACCAACTGTAACATACCTTGTACAAAATATTTGGGACAACTCTAATAAGATTTTCAAAATTATTTTTTAAAATATTTTGTTCTGATCTAGCACCTAGCGGAGAAAACTTAGACATATTTTCTAGGGCAATAACAAGTGAAATCCATCTCACAAAGGATCCGATAAGATCTAACAAAAGAAATTTGGGGCATGTTGGTTGGCAATAATGGATCACACACGACAAATTGTTGTGCTACATATTACTCCAAAATGGTAGATCAAGCATTTTTAACCTGTGACAGCTATTTGACATAAGGTGCTAGTGGGAATATAGTTAATAATGCTATTTATTCAAAATCCCATGTGGTGACATACAATTAAGTACTCCCCCGTTCACAAATATAAGATGTTTTTGATATTTTGATATGGACTATATACAAACTGAAATGCAAACACATTAATACGTGTCTATTTACATCCGATCCAGAAAAAAGAGTTATAACATCTTATATTTTTGAAAGGAGGGAGTAGAATACATTGTCAGTTTCAAACATATTACCCTGCCATTGATTTACAAGTTGTTGATGCGCACAATTTTATGCAAAGTTGTAAATACTTCTCTAAGTGTTTTGGTGTGCACACATGTATTACTTTGTTTCTAACCGGCAACATAATTATGTCTCGCTGAATGGTTTTGACAATCAGAAGAATCTATATATTTGTAAATAGAATGTCTCATATCCTAACATACTGATAATGAATTATAAGGGATTGGTACACCACTTTATAGAGAACATGCATCTATATGGAATATGGGAAGACTATCATACAAACTTACATGTTTCAAGCATCTCCCTGATGGCAAGTATGCGATGCTCAAAACAACTAACGTGCCTATATATAGGGGAAAGACTCAATGATATAACTTAAAAATAAAGATAAACATCTCTCATATTCGATAGTGGATGTCGGGCATGCACAACTTTTACATGACTAATAATCATAAACACAAGTTGTGTCATTTCCAACATGTCCAACTGAAGCTAAAGTGGAAAGCATAATTTGTGGCCAATATAACAACAAAGTGATGCAATGGTGCTCTTACCGAAGAACCACTTTGGTTTGTCGGTGTTATCCCAAGATAGTTTATATTCCTTGTATGGTTTTACATTTCCCTGCGCACATCTATATTTGAAAATTAAATTGCATTTTACTATAACCCATATATGTTTGGTTAACTAAGTCTATCCAAAGGGATGGGGAAATGATCATCATGTTTTTGGCACACCTATATGCACTTATTTTGCGTCACTCAAAAGATAAAGGTTTTGTTGTTGTATTGAACAACTTTCAACAAAAAAGTAGTTTCATTCTACACTACTAGATATGATAGATATCATGATTTTTCTAACATAGTCCAGGTTCTTGTAATATATCATCCTCAGTCATAGATCTTCACACAATTGTATACCACGACCTCTAAATTTAATGTTTTCTACAACCCACAAACCAAAACATAATTTAACACCAACACTAGATTATATCATATTATGGAAATTTTGTACTTGATTATCATTCTAATTACTTGTGCATGCAAATTCAACCTACCAATCTTTCAAAAGAAAATACATAATCTCTCTCTCAGACTGACTCTCTCTCTCTCTCTCTCTCTCTCTCTCTCTCTCTCATCCAGTGACAAAGAGTAAATGGTACTCCCTCGCCTTTTCAGTTTATTAGGCTCGTCTAAATAACATAATTTCAGTTTGTAGGGGCCAATGCAATGGGAATAGGCTCCTTTTTCTCCCAAAATGGAAGCATATGATTCGCCGCATCAATTAATTAGGCGGAAGAGAATTGACCAGTTAATTTAGGGAGAAGCGGGTGAAAACCGATTCCCCTTGCTTTTTTACTCTTCTTGTGGAACCAACAGATGCATGAAGGCGAGAGGGCAATGCATGCTCCACAAGTATGTGGTCCAGCGATTAACTAGGCTCTCCTTGGTTAAATTAATTTTTGATATAGGAATAACAAACCGAAAAGGAGGGTGTATAAATGTATTGAATGTTTACCATATACGTACCCTAAAAATCTACCCGCTACTGGCTAGCAGATCTTTCTTTGGAAACTTTCATTATGGCAGTCCCAGTGCTCCACCTTGTAATATATCTTAGTTATGACACCTAATTCAAATCCTAATGTGTCACCCTATTTAATGAAGAAAAAATAGAGTTATCGTATGTAATCAAGATATAGTTCTTAGCACCAAAACCAAGATAACTCCCTCACAGAACACATTATATGAGAGCCATTTTAGATACAACAATAATATACAATGCATTGGAGGGGTTATATATATCTCAGTGCATATGAAATGAATATAATATAGTCTAGGACATAATGCATTGAGAGTGCCCATATATAGTTAGATAAATTGCCATAGGCAATTACTACCTCTGTCCGGGTTTATTAGGCCCCATTGTATTTTGGGTCTAACTTTGACCATGTATTTGACAAAAATATATATATAGTATATCATATAAAAAGTGTATTGTAGGATTTCCAATTGAAACCGATTTTCTATGGTATAATTTCTGTGGCATATACTTTACGTTCTATTAGTTGAATTCATGGTCAAACTTTGGTTAAAAATAAAAGAGGGCCTAATAAACCGGGACGAACGGAGTAATTACAAACAGTATGGGCGATGTATTGCATCAAATAGTTCAAAAATAAATAAATATATGTGATATATTTCATAAATCATCTTTATATTTAGTAAATCTAGTTCAATGTATGGAAGAGAAAGGTGTGATAGCTCCCGTGTGTCCCTATACCCTCTATGAACAGTAAATTCAAATAAATAAATAAACAGAAACTTTGCAACATCAAATATGCTCAAATGTTTTAGGTGCTTGCAAAATTTCATAATGAAATATCATGTAGAGAAAGGTGTACATATATCAATGCTAAAAGTGGTCAAAACTTTGAGCACTAAAATCTTTTTTCTTGTGTAGAGCTCCTTGAATGTTTTTTTTTCATGAAAACTTGCAAGCACCTTCAAAGTTTGAGCATATTTGGTGTCACAAAGTTTCATATTCTTTTGATTTTGTTTTCTATTTTTTTGAATTCATTTTTCATAGAGAGTGTAGGGACAAAGCGGGAGCTGAAAAACTAATATTATACATGGAATTGTTGATCATCACAGCTGGTTCATGATACGAAGACAATACATTTTTGAAAGCCGTGTCTGATGATGATTAATTATCAGGGAGTGGTTCACTGTACATGTAGTCTAAGATGACGGCTTTGTATTAAAATATTACTCGCTCCGATCTAAAATAAGTGTCGTAATTTTGAACTAAGGTTAGTTCACCTTACTTCAAAACTGCAACACTTATTATGGATCTGAGGTAGTAGTTTTAAAGGTGGATAAAATCATTTTCCTTGCTACTGATTTGTTCATCTTGTTGAAGTGCATGTACTACTAGGCTCAGCTCACCTATCATGAGGGTAGGAAACAACACCAACTATGCTTGTCAGCATGTCAAGTTTCCTTTCATGCCTGGTTTGGACTAAGGTACGCACATCCCTAGCTCTATATCGGGATAGCTAGCCACTAATTAATTCCCACCGTAGCTAGAAAAGTCATACCCGATGAGACAAAATCATGACTGATTAAACATAAAAATCATATATTATTGACAGAAAAGGCTTCAGCTGCTATATATATTAATTTGTCTAATAGTTTTTGAAAGTTGGTTTACTTGTAGAATGACAAAGAATCGCATGGAACATATAAATAGTTGCCATTACCATGGACCATGAGCTTGATTTATTCTGCATTTTAGTACAATACTACCTTGTACAATATTAGTAGAGCAGTAAATAGCTTGACACTCCAACACACAATCCAGGTCTGACAAACAGTTACATTACACACATAACAAAGAACTACATCTTAGTATAGAAATCACCAAGTTGATACTTAATTCATCCATGGATATCTAGTTTCAGCCCATGGTCCTCTTTCTTAGTTCATCATTATGGTCTGTTATAACGTGGTGGTTTGTGGTTAATCCCACGAAAATCTTTCACAGAGACATCATGATGGGAATCTGCGGTAGTGGTAGTTTCAACATTTGCTATTTCAGCATTATTGCTCACACCTCCTGCATTTGTTGCACCAAGAACCTGTCCGCCAAGCGATGGAATCACCCTGCTAAAGGATGCTTTTTGTTCCGTATTCATCACTTTGCGAGAGAATGCAACTTGGCTCTGGTGTGCAACGCCCTCCAAGACATTGTACGATAACACAATTGCAAGGACAAGTAGTAGCACAATAGTGTTTCTCTTGGCCATTTCCCCGCTGGATGAGTTGACACATTTTTTTCAGAACTGTCTGATATGTGCATGCAATTAAGCTAGAAAACAAGGTATTATTTTCATGAATATGACATATACTAGGTATATGTGATAAGAATGTTGACAACGGAAAGTCAAACGGAAAGGTTGAAGATCACAAGCATTTATAGACTTTAAGATGAGATTATATGTATTTATAGAGGTCTAAGATACTACAACTAAGAATTTACTAAGAGTGTAAATGAATGAATTTCTTAGTTGTTGGTTAGTCATGCATTAATTTGGAGGTTATATAGATATAATGAAGTGGTTTTCAAAATTATCTCCTGGAAGATTTGTTTCTGCATTCCAGAACTCTAAGGGACTAAAGATCATATATGATCGAACAAGATAAATTTCAAGCATGTTGGTTGGCATTAAATTGTGCAAGTTTCTAGTAGTATCTCGTTATTATTCAGAAGCAATAGATCAAACATTTTGCACACAATGAAAAATATTGAACCTAAGGTGCTAGTGGAGATATTATTAATTGATTCTATCTATTAAAAGGCCATGTGCTGACACACAATTAAGTAAAACACATGGTCAATTTAAAAGATATTACTCTGGCCATTGGTCATAATTATAAGCAAAAGTATCTCTCACAACTACTTATTTTCACGAACACACATGTATTAGTTTGTTTCTAATCTAACAATGCACTTTTTTCTCACTGGGAATCACGAGATTCCAATGCTGGAGCTTACTAAAAATGAATTCTAATTTATTATATCACACAACTACTATAGAGCACACACATTAAATCAAATATGGGAAAAATATTATGACAACTTACATGTTTCAAGCAACTCCCTGCTGGCAAGTATGTAACACTCAGCACAGTTAACATACCTATATATAGGAGGAAGGCTCAAGGTAGAACTTGACAGAAAAAATATAACCATCTCTTCTATAGGATAATGGATGTCCGGCACGCGCAACTTTTACATGAATCATAATCATAGACAAAAATCAAATTATCTTTGACATGTTCAGCGGAAGCTGAAGTGGAACGCATAACTTGTAACTGATATAACAAGAAAGGTATAGAATTGTGCTCTTACCGAACAACCACCTCAGTTTGTCGGGATTATCCGAAGATATTGTTTATTCCTTGTATATCTCTTCATTTTCCTGCACATAGTTATATGTGAAAATTAAATTGTTTTTACTCTTAAACCATATATGGTTGGTTAATTAAGTCTATCTTCCAAAAGGATTGGCAACTGGTCATCATCGTTGTAGCACACCTAGATATACTTATTCATCGTTACTCAAAAAGCGAAAGCATTTCTTGTTGTCTTGAGGACCTTTCAGAAGATAAGTAGTCTCATTCTACACCACTGTATATGGTATATATCATCATTTGCTGACATAGTCTAGTTTCTGGGAATATATTACCATCGGTCGTAGATCTTTACTTTCCCCTTATGAAATATAACATATATAACATCATGATCCCTAAATTTAACGTTTTGTACATCCCGTAAAGTTACTTGAACACTACTTGTGCATGTAAATTCAATCTTCTAATCTATGGAAGGAAAAAATTCAACCTTTCACACATGCACATATTATGTGGCATCCGGTAACGAAGAATAAAGTGTAGCTAGCTTAGAGTGATAAATGCTTACCCTAAAACCCTACTCGAGGCGAACTATCAGATCTATCTCTTGAACCTCCATTATATATCCAGAGAAATTACCATAGGCGGTTCATTTACAAACTGTATGCGATCATATACTGCCTCAGACAGTTTAATATATGGTTACACACACGCATGCGCCCACACACACACATTGATAGGACGTCTTTAATTTTTACGGAGATTGTTGATCATCACAGGTAGTTCATGATGCAATGATGACACAATCTGATGGAGATTACCAGTGAGGGGTACACCGAATATATTCATGGTCTAAGATGAGCGATCCAGGATGGTTTGTCTATTAGTGGTGTTAGCTATTCAGGGGTAGGCGGGATGATTTTCCTAGCTACGTGCCGCTTTGTTTATCTTGTTGAAGTACTGCCAGGCTGAGTGTCAGCAACCATGAAGGTAGCAAACAACATCAACAATTCTTGTCAGCTTGTGAAGTGTCCGAATTGATTTGGATGAAGGCGCGCACATCACTAATTCTAGCTAGCCACTAATTCCTGCCAGCTAGAAAGGTCTTATAGCTGATGAGACAGAATCATCTCTCCAATAACGCTATCCCCAGCCTATAACATTTCTTTCAGTCCAGCAATTGACGTTATGCTTCATAGCCAGGTAGACCTTATCATTCAGTATATATTGGTTGGCACTTAGTGCCCATGTTTTCCAGCGAAGACTATCTTATATTGCAAGAAATATGTTGGTGTGCATGTGACTATCACGAACAGACATATCCCATTTCTATGCGGCTAGCAAAAAGTAATTATTTCTTATAGGAAATATTCCTCCTGAAGAAAGATCAGCCGTAGTCTCTAGTCCATTAGTCCACTACGTACCATATCATGATTTGCTAGCATATCTACAACCATCATGATCCCTCCATGAACATAATTAATATCCCTTGCAATGTACTTTGCTTAGAAGCATCTTCTGTTGGCACTATTAATCAATACCAGCCTATATGGAACACTAGGGATATGTGGGATATGCGCACTTTTTTGCGCTATATGGAACACTAGGAATGATATAATTTTTAATGGGACAAACTTCACTAATTTTTTGCAGGTCATCTATAAAGCTATAGCTTGGATCCGTATGTGGTCCTTACTCACTCATGCGGACTTCAGGGAGCTCTTGGTTATTGGGTGCAACCGCTGGGAGACGGTAGCACAGGCTATCTTCAGCCGATTTGGATGACGAGCTAATAATAGGCTTGGTGTGTAGGCATCGTACTCTATTCTTTATTGCCGGATGTGGCATTTTTACTTTTTATTTTTCGACTTCTGCTCAGTTTATGAGCTTATGTGGACCTTGAGACCTTGTTACGTTTGTCTTCAATAATATGGTTGCATGCATCGATTGATGCAGAGGCCCGGGTTGCCCTCCTTTTCAAAAAAAAATTAATCAATACCATCATTGGTTCAAAAAAATGTACAAAATAGTGTAGAGACCCTCAGGTTGCGATTGATATTATTATTTTGCAAATAGGTTGCATCTCAATAGAAAAGCAGGCGTATAGATAAGTTTGATTCAAAAGCATGGTGTATCTACTCTTGTGCCCGTTGTGCCCGTCTAATCTAATTCATCCAATCCCTTTGTATTGCTTATCTTAATTATATCCTCCCGTTAGTAAATTTGTATTCACGTACTCAAATCCATTATATCTCAAGCGAATCATTTTAATTAGCCATTTCTATACTCCTATATAGTGTACCATTATGGACAGATATAGAATGTTAGATTTTGTAATCCAACGACTCACACTCAATTGGTTTACGCAGAGGATTGCGTGGCCACATATAAACCGTTAGATAGAGTGATCTGACGGCCCACAGTGAAGGGATTCACGGTGTGCACATCCTTCACTGACAGACTGTCACCGTGACAGAGAGTACATGCAAGTTTATGATTCTCCTTCCGGCCACTGCCACCTAGAAATCTCTGCTAGGCTCCCGTGAGAGTGCTACCCTGCAGACAAAGTAGTACTGCTACACGTGATGGGAGCCTAGACAAGACTATGGCCACTTCGACAAGACTATGGCGCAGGGTTGATTCTCCCTCCGATGGTTGTTTGCTCTTGCTTTTCTTTCCTTTGGTCCCCATTTTCTTTGCTTCGATTATCTCTTTCTTTTTCTTTGGTTTTCCAGTTTTTCATTTCATCAATATTTTCTATTTTACTTTTTCATTTTTTGTCAGGCACATACTTTGTGTGGCAGTGTTTTCATTTTTTGTGTGTTTATTGTCTTATTTTTTAATAAATTCTATTAAATTAAAATTCATGAGTGTGATTTTGTGATTTAAATCATTGACCATTTTAAAAATACATGTTTTAAAAAAAATCTTGAACCGTAAAAAAAAAAGTGGCACACATTACATAAATTTCGTCAACACCTTTTAATTTTTTAAATATTTTTACAAATTCATGAATATTTAAAACACTGTGTACAATTTTTAGTATTCGTGAATGGTTTTTATAATTCATGAACCTTCTATAAAAATCATGAACGATTATTAATGCACTAACATTTTCTAAAACTCATAAGAATTTGGTAAATCCGAGATAATTTATAAAATTTGAGAGCATTTTCAAAAATATACAACTTTCTAAAATTGATGAATAATTTATTAAATTCGTGAACCATTTTATAATATCCAAAAAAACATCTTTTATTCATGACTATTTTTATATATTGGTCAAATATGTTTTAATCTACAAAATAGGAGAAGCATCATTTTATAAATTATTTCTAGAAAAATAAAATTGAAAACCAGCTCAAAAACAGAACATGGCGTGCTTTGTGCAATACTGTTCCGATATAGGACTTACGAAAAAACGCCCTAAACTCGAGAGGGCCCAGCCCATATACAACTCTAGTTATACCAAGGAAAACCGGTGCAGTCCGCCTTCGGGCAAGGCGGCAAAGTTTAATTGTGATGGTGGCTTGTCAACCCTAGGAAACAAAGGTGCAGCGGGAGTGGTGTGTCGTGACAAGTTAGGCAATTTTTTGGGCGCTTCAGCATTGGTCTTCGATGGTCTCACGGACCCAACAAGTCTTGAGGCGCATGCATGTAGCGAAGCACTAGCCCTAGCCCGGGATTTGAATCTGCAAGATCTTGTCATTGCTTCAGACAGTGCAGAAGTTATCGCTAATATCAAATCTGCAGGATCCCCACCTTATGCTCCTATCCTTAGAGAGATTCAAGTTAGTAGCAACATTTTTTCTTCTGTTGATTTTCGTTTTGAAAGTAGATGTAATAATTTTGAGGCCCACGTGCTAGTTAAGGGAGCTGCGTCTCTCGCGGTGGGCCGCCATGTGTGGCTAGGGGTTTTGCCAGATATTGCCTGTATTCCGGAGGGCGTGAACTTTTAATAAAATCCCTAGTTTACCTTCAAAAAAAAAGAGGAAAACCGGTGCAGCCTATATTTCACGGCAGGTGCCTCCAAAATAGGAGGCCACGTCCTCGTATTTGGTCTTTTAGTTTATTTTCTCTTTCTAATTCCGTTTATACGTCTAAATATTCTAAATAAATGTATAACAAAAAAACTTTACAAAAACATTCGATAAAAATGTAACCAAGCATTTAAAAAATGGTAAGTGTGTATAAAAATATTTCTCATGTAGAAAAATATACAATCTGTGTGAAAAAAGCTGATCATGTATTTAGATGTTTTTAATCAAGCATTTGAGAAAAAAATATTATACAAGTATTTTATATTTTTTAAATATGTAAAAAAAATTGGCCAGGTACTTAGAATATGTTAAGTTTGTATTCGAAAAATGTCAATTTAGCATTTGAAACATGTAAAAATTGTGTATAGAAAAACTATTCATAAAATGTTAAGCAAGCACTTCAAAAATGTGAAATGTGTATAAAGAAATTTTTTCTCAATACACGAAAATAAATATAAAAATAGATAATGTGTGGTAAAAACGTTGATCATTTAAAAAAAACATTAATCATGCATTTCATAAATATGTTAAACAAGTATTTGAAAAATATTAATCAAGCATTTGAAAATGTTTACTGTGTATAGAAAAAATGTTGAGCATGTATTATAAAATTATTAACCATGTATTTGAAAAATGTTAGTCATGAATTTGAAAATGTTAAAATATGTATAAAAATGTTGACCATGTATTCACAAAATGTTCATCCTGTATTTAAAAAAATGTGTATCCAACATTTAAATTATTTTTAAAATGTGTATAGAATTTTTTTACCATTTATTTGAAAATACAGAAAATTGCATTTTGAAAAATGTATTAAAATATCTTATTGACCTATAAAAATATAAAATAAAAACCAAAAAAGAACCTAAAGAAACCTATGAAAAAGCAAACCAATAGCAAAACCGAAGAAACAAGTGCAAAAAGAACGGAGAACGGTGAAAAGCGATAAACTTAGAAAGAAAAACAAAAAAAATCACTGAAACCCAAGGAAAATGAGAAAGAAAAAGAAAAGTTGATGAAAACCAAGAGAGAAACAAAAGAATAACCAAAACAAAGATAAAACAAAAAAATGAAGTATAATAACGAAAAAATATAAAAAAAGGCGAAGGAATCAAAATAACAAACAAAAAAGACGGAGAAACAAAAAAACTGGCCGAACGCATCAACGAACCACCGGTGAACGAACTAACACATCAGCAATAAAAAACCAAACAAATCAAGGAAGCAACAGAGTCAAGGAGCGATCGGTCTAGCTAGCGATAAAAAAACAATCAAAATAGATCGGCCCAGGTTAAGACGGGGGAAGGAGAAGCTTCAGCGAGACCGATGGTATACTCGCTATAACCGAGATATAGCTTTCGGGGGTGAAACCGAGATGGCGGTTGTAGTAGCTGATAGCCTGATGCGCGTTTGCTCCCTATGTCACGCAGAAAACTCTTATACAAGACATGGGAACGCCCATCGAAGTGCACAAAGTTGTTTTATCTTTGGGCTAAATTGTCTCCTATTAATTTTAGTTGAAATCACCAAAAAATTAGATATGGTCTATAAAGACGAGTTCAAAGTCCGAAAGGCCAAATTTCAACAACCGCTAACATTGAATTCTATAACCAAATTCACCAAAATACGAGTTGGCATCCAATACCCAAGCCTCTATATCAGGCAAGGTTTTTGCTCTAATATTCATACACTTGGATGAAAATGATCAGTGGCGGAGCCAGGATTGACGTAAACCGCGGGCCTAAAATTTTTTCGGCAACATGGAAACTTACCATCACACATAAAAACTGCATAAGTTCTCCACTATCGTAAAAAATACCGCATATGAAAAGCACACAAATATATCACCCAATTGCACCAGAATATGAACTCAATCTATAACAATCCAACAAAATAGACACTCCTATTAGAACTTATGAGCACTGATGAAAAAACAGTTTCTTCATCGTCTATATTTTCTAAAACATGAAATGAAATTGATATTAAAATTCATCTATTTAAGATCAATCAATACATATACGCAGTAAATTTCAATGCAATTTATGATAATTCTAGGCATAGAGAACCTACCAATGTTGGGGAATGGAGTACCGGGCGGCTGCAGAAGCAACACCAGGGCCAGGGGCCGGGGCTTAGGCCGGGGACGCTAGCAGTAGGGGCGGAATCATGTGCGCGCTGCAGATGCTGGGATAGGCACACAACAGCATCGCAACAATACGACGTTTGAGGTCCGGGTGAAAACGGCAGAAGAGGGCGTGCAGCGCACAGGGGAGGGGAGAGGTAGTCGAGGCCGGTCGTGAGGAAGACGGCGGACAGCAGCGCCGAGCAGGGCAAGCGGCGCTGCGTACGTGCGATCTGTCTGGCAGTTCGCGGCGATCGGAATGTATTGTTCGTACGAGGCTTCGGGCTTTGTGTGTGCCTAGGCTGTGCTGGGCTGTGCCCCAGGCCCAGTACAAAATATGCATAGGTATAGGGCTCAAACACTTCTCACGCCCCGGGCCTGGGCCCTGGGTGCCCGGGGCCTGGCTCCGCCCCTGAAAATGATCCATGGTGAATTGTGGTTGTGGCACGTGCTATTTTTTGGGAAGTGGTAGGGTAGATAATGCTTGTGGATTTAACATGTCACTATAAATTTTGTTAACGTGGTGCATGCCCTCACGTGTGTACCTATCTATTTTAGATGTTGATCTTGAGGAGGACGTGGGCAAGTCTGTTTCGTTGACTTGTGGGCTGCGATGGGGTTGTTTCTGTTGTTGCTGACTGCATGGATCACGTTGCATGGTTTCCAAATTTGATTTGACCACGTCCGGTTGGGCAGCTTCTGTTTGGATGGATCGGCGATCACACGTGTTTCATTGCATGTGTTTGCATGCGGTTGTAGTAGATATTTTTCTTTCCATGTTTGTTGGCTAACAGGGACATTGCCACGGGAGTAGTTGGATCTGAGACGTTGACACGTATTGAATTAGAACGGTGCCTTCGATTGGTATCTGGATGATCGGAGAGTCCTTGAGTCTCCCGAAGGATCCCGTCGAATCTTGTCTCTATAAAAATCTCCACACTCCCGGCGTCGTCCATCGGTCGAACATGGCGTGGGTGTCGCCCGCGGCTCCGACGGAGCGATCCTAGCCAGAGTTGTTCACGCCGTCGTCGGACGCGCTCTGACGGCGAACCTCCCACAGGAAGGTGCACAGATGGAGATGCGTGCAGACCATGCCAGCGGCCATGAATGCCGTGGTGTCGGGCTTGGCGGATATCACTGGTGCCCACGAGCGCCGGCCGGCCATATCCTCTCCTCCTCTCTCTCTTATATCTTCCACAGCGGCTCCATCCCCTGCACCCCCATCGAGATCAGCCGCGGGCCTGCCTTCTCCAGTCCTCCTCCTGTTCTCCTAGAAGCACCATGGAGCTTCAGCGAGCGCTGCTGGGCGTCTGTACGCGGTGACATCGTACATGCACACGCCGGCCAAGGAGGAGGCCCTGGTCACCGTCTAGCGAGTCTGGTGGATTCGCCGACCTCCTTGACCGTGGCCTCCGACGTGGTCTTCAATCTTCATCATTGTCGGCAAACACGGCGACGTCAGCACGGTCGGCTTGGATGCCGCTTCGGAGGTCCTTGCAAGGCTCCGCACGGACGGCGTACTCATAGATTGCACGAACTCTTCCCCTCTCACGCGGCGCCTGCTGCCATGCGGTTGACTCTGGCAGCGGCATTGGAGTATCTCTTAGCCCACGATGGTGATTACATCGTCGTCATTGGTGGGCTAAGAGTACTGGATTAGGCAGATTCCTAGACGTATACCCTGTCAGGTAGCTTTTGATAGTTGTTTCCGTTTTTGAGAAGTTTCAGACATTCAAATTCTCAATTGCTATAGCTGGGAATTTTTTAGGCTTTTCTGAGTTTTTTTGCAGGGATATTCTAGCCAGTGGGGTGATGCCACATTAATTACTTGGGATGTGGCTAGGTGCATTTTAGGGCGGATCTTGCAATTATGGTGGCGAGCAGTTCTTGGTTAACCACGCATGGCGGTGATATTCTTTGTCCGCAGCAGGTGGAGCACACAAAGGTGTGCATGTGCCGACTGCCTCTCTGCATGTAGCGGTTTTCAGATTTCTCTTCTATCTTAAAAGATCAACTTCACTGGATATCTCGAGCGCGACGGGTCGCCGTTTCGACCTTCTGCGGCCATGCACGGTGGCCTTCGCGTGGTCTAAGCCGGCACGCCTGCTGCCAGTGGTGGATAGCTCACGGACCTACTGCTCTTCATCCTGTCGGTCTTCTTGCCATTAGCGTCGGTAAATGCGTCGATGTTCTTGACCTCTAGCTCTCTGGCGCCTTGAACCCATCCAACTCGCCAGTTGTTCTAGCTTGCGCTCGTTGAGTCAACCTCATGCCCGCAAGGCCGCCGGAGGACATGGCCGGTGGGGCTGCAGCTGCGAGGTGTAGCATGCGTGGTGCATGGAGAAAAGGGCGTAACAACCCCGTACAATTATTTTACAATTATTTTACTTCCAAATCAAAGAAACTCTCAACCGCATACCTGCAGCAAAAATGCTAGACTTACAAACCAATATGGGGCTTTACAGACTGTTTTCATCTACTGACCAATCATAAACTTGCCCCCCCCCCTGATTTTGAGGGGGGTGTCCATCAACTATTAACCAATCACAAACACACAAGTTAATCCCTTCTTGTAAAACCCTGTAAGTTACCGTACGTGTAGCATTGCCGCACCTGCAGTACCCAGACACAGATCTCAAATTAAAGCAATATAACGATTACAAGCAGTGATGGCACGTAGTTTTCAAAAGAGCGCGGTTACACGCATGGAGTTTCAAGATACAATCACGCTGATAAAAACCCAGCCCGCATCCAATTGATAAACATTTTTTATCCACCTAATGCAGTCATAATAAAAAAAACACTTCCTCATTTAGCACGTAACAAAAACTCATTAATGTACTTTTTAAAAAAATTCCCTTCCATACAAACTGACCATTGCCTAGACCGTTGATTTTAGACATGTCAACTAGGCAATCCATATGTATAATTTTCGGAACTACTTTGCAAGCCTAGGACGATATAAGCGTGGCCAGTGCACCCTCACACTACCATATACTGATCAACATGTCGCTCAGGCAGCCCGCACACAGATAATGCGGGCCACGTGGCAAACGCAAAATAAGATAGCGGTGACTCATCCACCCTTTCATCAACTATATATCCACCTAGAAATCTACAAAGAGAAGCACACGAACAAGCGTCCAACCTTAAGTGCATAAGCAATCCAAAGAGCATGAACAATCCACGCCCCACAAAATACTTTCCAAAAGGGAAACAACTTGGAAACAAAAGAAAGAGTCCCGACTTTGGCACATCTAAAGACAATGCCCACTCTAACAACAACAATGTGAACGACATGATGCACACTAATTCATATTCACCACTTTAAACTCCCTCTTCCTTTTCATGCAAGGCAAGAACTAACTACAACACATTTGTGCACAATGGGATGAGTTGGTAGTCTACATACCAAGATGCATACTTCTTAAAGTAGTCATGCTGACTGCCAAGCTAGAAAAATACAACGCCACGGCCACTGGAGCCGACCTGGAGTCATGATAGAAGCATGCGTCCTCATTGGTCCTAATGACATTTACAGCAGAGTAGGCTTAGTCATAAGATGAAATTGAAGAAAAGGCGGCTTAGTCATAAGATGAAGTTGAAGAAAAGGCTGCTCAAGTGGCCCTGGAGTACATTTGTGGTAACCACAATATCACCATCAACAACCATAACTAATATTATGCACTTGAAGTGGCAAAAGAGAAACTGCTTACAGCATAGGAGAAAGCACGAACAAAGCAATGGTAGTTCAGCATGACGCGCGCTAACCACCCAACAGAACGAATTTGCAAAGCAAACAAGAATTCCAGCAAAAGATGCAACAACTTCTTTGATGTGATACTGCCCACATTGTGAAGATCCTATCATTACATACCCAGGTGCCAAGCCGCCTATTGGCCGGAGGCAACAGTTTGCAAAAGTTCTTTATCACTTCATCGCGATCACTAATCCTGCAGGAGGCCACACTAGGATGATCGAATCTAGCAATAATTATCTATATTTCTTTCATCTTACTGTAGTAGAGTCGTGCCACGACAAGAATAAATTATTCATATCAAAGATGTATGAATATTTGTTTCCGTGTTTAGCAATTTGCAATCTGCATGATGCCAATAAATTAGCTTATTTCCTACTTATTTTTCCCGCATCCACATTTTTTTGTACAATAATCTGTTATATGAGATAGATAACACTAATTGCAAATAGTAGTAAACACAATTGATATGAACACATCATATCGACGGGGCGTGGCGTGCCGCCGCGCGGCCTATGCTAGTTATAATTAAATCAAGCTTAATTCTCAGACCCAGCATTTGGAAGGCCCAACGGGCAAATGGGCCTGTATTACACTGGGACTGACACTGCCCCAACAAAAAGCCCTCCTTCACCCCTAAAAAAAGGCCGTCCTTCGGCCGGCCCCTCTTAGGATTCTCCGTCCTTCGCCGTCGCCGCCGGTGGTCTCCGGTGGCGGCTGGGGACTCCGGACTCTTGGGTCGCCACTCTCATCCAGGTAATTGTCCCATCTGCATCGCCGGTCCCCAGTCCCCTCTTCCTGTAACCGCCGATTTATCCTCTCTTGGAACTTGAGCATTTGGCCAACCATTGTTCACCGCGATTGACTGAACCCATCTTTTCTCAGTACTCTGTAGCTGCCCATGTGTTTTCCTCAGTTGGTGCGGATCTGGATGTTAGGAATCCAATAGTCTAGTCTGGGGACTTGAGATTCGAGATTGGAGCCCAGAAATTTCTATCATCTGTAGCAGTGGGACTAGTGTCTAGTGTGGTTACTGCTACCACAGCTTCTTATTCAGCTGTTTTTTTTATATACAGAATCATCAATCATGTTCAGTTTTATGTGAGATAATGGTAATCTGTAGCAGTGGGACTAGTGTGGTGTGGTTATCTCAGGGTTATATTGTGACTGCGTAGTTGTAGGCTAGTAGCCATGCCAATTACAGATTGGCTGACTGAATTCATGAACATTGGTTTGAGCTGTGGCAAGAAACTTGTGTCATTCTTTCTGGGTGGGGCGAATAAATGTGCCATGTCAAATCATCAGATTATGGTCAATGTTGAGGCAGATAAATTTTAAAAAGGACCACCACATAAGAAATTAGCTACTCAGAATAGTCATACACACGAGTGGTTCACCATTAGATGAGTGAGTACGGGCACAATTAGGCCTTGTTCAGTTACACCCCTTCGCAAGAGGACTGGAGGGGTTTTTGACTTGTAGGGATTAAATCCCCCTCAATCCCTATGAAAACCCTTCAACTCCTTGCCAACCAAACGCAGCCTTAGACAGATGGCATGCGCATGCCAGATTTAATGTTGATCATATAATGAACTTCTGCATTTCCAAATGAACTTCTCTAGTGTTGATGAATATTATGTGCTGGCATGCAACTGGTCCCAAAGTTGTGGGTCTTGCTGATCGCAAGACATCAGCATTCCATGCATTGTTGTTCAGAGCCTTCTGAACAGTGCGCTTGTTCTTGATACTTGTTGACACAAGAGAGAATAGTGTTGGCAAAGGCTGCTCATTCCACGAGCCCTTGTTCAACCATCTATTATTCCAGAACATGAACTTCTCTCCACTTCCTACTTCCTACTCCCTCCGTTCCGATTACTTGTCGCACGTATGGATGTATCTAGATGTATTTTAGTTCTAGATACATCCATTTCAGCAACGAGTAATTTGGAACGGAGGGAGTAGCTGCAAAGCAAACCATTGAAGAAAGCATGAATCTCCTATTTAACATTGATCTTCCAGAACATCACTCCATACATCTTATAGATACATACAAGATTGATTAACATATAGATGTTTCTTCAATCTCTATTTGATGAGAAAGAAAGAAAATAATTTGTCATGCTTACAGGTTTTCTATTCTGATCATGTCCTTGCTCTTTTCGTTGCATTTAATGGTTCCTTCACAATGACCGTTGTGTTGTTACTTGTGTTGATCTCAGAGCAGAGCTGACCAAATGTTTTCCGGCATCTTATGACAGTGAGTTTGTTCAGGGAAAGAGGCAAACCCATCAGGGGAAGCAACTCAAGTTTTGGACATTGCTCTATGTACAGAGACTCAAGAGATGTGAGAAGAATCATGTTGGATGGCAGTGATGTCAATTCTAGGCAGCCAGTGAAGTGAAGTTCCTTCACTGAAGTGAGTTGTTGCAGCCATTCCTCATGAGCCTTGTCAAGAGCCTCCAGGTAGTCGCATGAGATATCCAGCACATGAACGGTGGCTAGGCTGCTTGTTTGAAGAGATCTAATGAGAAATTCCAAACCGTCCAGGGAAAGCTGAACACTGAAGAATGTGTTGACATCAGCTGTATCTTCAGGTTCACAACTGGTTATATTCTTAGAGGTCAAATCAGATACTGAAATTTTGATTTTGTTGACTGATGGTGGGAACGGCAATGGCCCCATTAACTCATTACATTTCTTGATACGGATGTCACGCAGGCGAGAAAATGCATGCTGGTTGTTCTCAACGCCTGACCATCCTTTCCACTGAGTCATGCCTTCAAATAGAAGCTCTTCTAGTGATGGAAATGCCTCTGCAGCTTTGCCATAGAATCCAGAATCAATATTTTCCAGTTTCTTCAAATGCATTATCTTTAATATCCTCAGGAAGGGTAAGCTCCCAAAAGGTGGAAGGATCTCCCAGTTATGGCAGGAGAGCAGTTCAATGTGGTGAATGTTGGATAAGTATTCAGAGGACAGCCAAACAGGAGACTTGATTCCCATGTAATGTTTGACACAAAGTTCTCTCAAGTTGCGATTTGGTTTTAATCCTTCAAACACGCTCTCATGGTCGCTACTGGTGATGCTATGTTTAAGATGATTCCACCAGAGTGTTAGCTTGTTCAGGTTCTTCTTCTTAAATAATTTTGCCCCATTTGCTTCTTCCCTGCATCTTACATTCTGAAGATTTGTTATGGTTAGCTTCCCTTGAAGTTCATCCAACTCTCCCAGTTGACATATGTTGTGCTTCATGTTACTCCCCACTTCGTACTCCTCTAATTCCTTGAGAGATCTTAGCCTGCCAATCAATTCTATGCCTGAAATTGTTTTCTTCTGAGCCTTCAAGTATCTTAACTGGGTCAACCTACTTAAGCCCTCTTGGAGTTCCTTTTTCATGATCCTATCTTGAGTTTGCAGACTCAACCCTTGTAAATGGTAGAGTTTGAATAATGACTTGGGGACATTGACAAAGCTCCTACTTTCATGAATGTTTAAATACCTAAGGTGTTCCAAATGACCGATATTTTCTGGGAGAATACCATCAGGATTGTGTAGTACTAAGACCCTTAAGCTTCTTAGCTCTTGGAGTGTCTGATCAAGAACGTGGTTGAAGTTTGACGAGGCGATCCTTTTGCTGGAAGAACCTTCTTGTGCATTGCTTATTATTAAGCTTCTCAGATTTCTTTTTGATTCTTTGAATTCTTCCAAGCTCATGTACAAGATATTGCTTGCAGTGACATATAGGTGACGAACATTTCTTGAATTCTTCTCAAAGTCATCATCTATTCGGAAGTATTCTCCATTGGAGACTGACTGCAAAATCATGTATCAAGTTGTGAACTACATAGTGGTCCTCTTGGTTGGGTACCTTCTCAATGAATGAAAGCTGCAAGAGATCATTGATATATTGATGTGCAGTTTCATCTGGTGTTTGCGTGTCAAGGAAACCGTGAGCTCTCCACATCTGTATTAGCTCATCTCCTCGAAGGTGGTATTTCTTAGGAAACAATGCAAAGTAAACAAAACATTGCTTCAAATGGTCAGGAAGATGCTCATAACTCGGTCGCAATGCTGATATAATATCATCTTCCTTTTGCTCTATCTGCCACAATTTCCTTCCGCCAACATCCATCCAGTGATTTTCTTCTAGCTTCAGTTTCAATGAAGCCCCAACTGTCTTCGCTGCTAAAGGTGATCCTGCCAATTTGCTCACCACTTTTCGACCAATTTTTTCCAGTTGTGGAAAATCAAATGGATTTGCATCACCAAACGCACATTTGGAAAAATGCCCCCAGTATTCTTCATCTTGTAAGCCATGTAAGTGCATTATCTCTGTTGCTCCATTGATACTTGCAAGACTTTTACTTCGAGTCGTAACAATTACTTTGCTTCCCTTACCAGCAAACTGCAGGGGTTTGCATAAGTTCTCCCATTGGCTGCTAAATTCATTCCATACATCATCAAGGACTATCAAAATCCTTTTCCCTTTCAGCTTTTCTTCAAGTATCCATTGAGCTTGATCTAAACTGCTGATGCTTTTCAAGTCAGCACATATGGGGAGATTACCCGACTGTACCATTTCTTTTGTTAGACGTCCGACATCAAAATTTTCTGAGACATGTAGCCATATTGCGAGACTGAAGTCACTTTTAGCACGGAAGTGGCAATAAATTTTCTGCACTAAAGCAGTCTTACCAACACCACCAATGCCAACAATTGATATAACATCATATGGCTGACTGGATTGTTCGTTTACCTGGGTAAGTAATCGCCCTAGGTGTTTCTCTTCATTAACTCGACCAAAAAACTTTGAGAGGCCTTGCATGGAGGTTGTTGTCCGCAACTGAATGGGTTGGTCTGTTCTCTTGTCCTCTGGCTCCACTAACTTCAGGAACATGGGCATCTCACTTTCAATCTCAACTAATCTATCCACTGCAGAAATTAACTCGTTGATATGTTCATCGGAGAAATGGAAGCGCTTGCGTACACAAACCGGCTGTTTTACCGCTGAGCCGCTGCTAGTGATGGTAGAAGCAGTGGTGGTGACGGTTGTGGATGTAGAGGAAGAACCAGCTGTGGGTGAAGTAACAGAACTAACCTTGCCCTTGTCTTCATCTTGTGCTTGAAGAACTAGACAGTGAAATGAATCAAGAACATCCTCAGCCTGAAAAGCAGCATCTTTGATTCTCTGTAGCCAGCTTCCCATGGTTGTGTTCCTAGCTTGCACTCTCTCAGCTATGCTCAACGTTATTTGGATTGATGATAGTTTCTTCTCCACGATTCTTAGTTTTTCCGTTGTATTTTGCCCCTGATCTCCAGCATAGGAGCACACCTTATCAACTAGCCTGCTGATGAAGGGTGAGGCTACCCATCCTGCTATTTCTAGAGCAACCATTACAGCTAAGATGCTGTAACTCAAAGGAGTTGTCAAATGCTGGTTTCAAGTAGCCACATACAGGAAAAGAATGTTGATTTGAAGAGAGTTGGTATCTGGATGCAGCCAAGAGAGAATCATGAGTATAAAACTAATGCTGTCCTTAGAAACTTCCCCGAGTTGCATCGTCTTGTTTTGTTTACGCCCATATTCTAGTGAAGGTTAGTAAATGTTGCTTTCAACTTTGTTTTTGCCATTACTTTGTCAGTGTGTGTACCATAATTTACCTGAAGGTGTTTTCTAAGTAACAGACAAATATTATCATGATGTAATGTTTTTTTGTTTGTTGGACAACACTAAGACTGAAACTCGAACCTTTTGCACTTACCTTCAGAAAGAATCGTGAGTCTCATTTCAGCACCTTGAAGCAGGCAACAGTGTATAGCCTCTGTTTTGGTAGTAATATTCTTCCCTTGTTAGTTAGTAAGACTTGATCCCTTTGGGTGTCCGTGCTATATCATGATTTGTAGCCCTCTAGATTGTACATTCTTAAACAATGCATTGGTGCCATTGTTCTTGTTCCCATATGACTCAGCTACGCCTAATTTATGTGGCATCTGGCCCGTGCACATAGTTAAGTTATTAATTCTTGGAGGGCTTAAACTTCTGCACCACTTCATTTTTTTCATGTATTAGATCTGAGAACCTACAAAATTTGGACAGAGTGCTCCAATTGGGCTCAAGTTGTGGTCCAATACGGATAGTTTATCTTAATCTCAGTTCAGAAAATTGCATGGAACTTACCCGAGGCTGGAAAAAATAATGAGCGGGACCAATAACGTCCAAGGCTAGCTTTACTATCATATACTAGTTCACTGCTTAGATTATTGTTAGCACAAGCAGAAGCCAAATAGTGGCGGGCTTGTTTCTTGTTGTTTCTCGTTGTTGTAGCTGTTGTTTCATCTCCTTGTCCATTCCTACATCGCCGGAAACACCCCATCCTTATACTTCATGTTTCTTGTAATCAGCACACTTTGGTAATAACCAATTTTTTTACGCATTATTGTAATGTGCTATCAGATAAGTGACAAAATGACCACATTGTAGATTCTGTGAGCCTCCTTTGGAACTCTGGGTCTCTCTCGTCCGCGACCGTGCGGCCCCCGCTGGCGGCCGGCCGCGCCTTCCCTCCATCCCCGCGCGCGTCCCCCCCTCCTCCTCCTCCCCGCCGCTGTCGCCGCCGC
>NC_041383.1:30385536-30401618 GCF_002162155.2 Triticum dicoccoides
CGCGGCGGCGCGGGCTGGCGGCGCCCGCCCGGCCCAGATCTGGGCCCTTCGGGCTCCATCTGGGTCGGGGCCGGCCGGCGACAGGCGTGGCGGCTGCGTGGCCTCCAGGAGGCGGTGGTGAGCAGCGATGATCGGCAGGGGCTGGTGGCGTCGACGCCAGCTTGCTGCAGCGTGGCCGACGGGGCTTAGCGGGCCCATTTCGGGCCTGGCCGGGCCGGGGTGGCCTGGTATGCCCCGCTGCCGTGTCCGGACGGCTACCGCGACGGTGCCGGAGGTGCGGGCCTCCCGCACGATGGCGGTGGAGGTGGTTCCCTCCCGCTCGGCCTTGATGCTGCTGCTCCCGTCGCTCAGATCTTCTCTCCGCTCTTCTTGGCCTCATGGTGGTGTTCGCAGCGAGACGGTGTTGGTGACGGTGCAACCGTCGTGGCGCATAGTTGGGCGGTGGTTTGGCTGGTCGGCTCCGATTGGCTGGTGGGGTTTGGCGTGCGGGAGAAATCCTCGCTGGTTCGTCCGGCTCCGATGCGGTGACACCAGCGGGTGCCACTATCCCTTCTTGGAGGGCGTCGGGAGTAGCTATCCCCCACCTCCCTCCGCGTACTGGGGAAACCCAAGGACTTGTTCGGGCAGCAGCGTCGTCGGCGTCGCATCCCTTCTTAGAGGTGCTGCTTAGTTCGCGGAAGTTCGGAGCCTTGGGCTGTAGTGGTTTGTTTCCGGAGGGCGCAGCGGTCGCGGGTCATCCGCGCTTTGTCGAGCTGCCGTTGTTGGCATCTTTTCTTCTTCCTTTTCTTTGGGCTTGTTGTGCTGCTCGCCCCAGCATTGCGATATGTACTTTGGTGGTTTGCTTTGGAAACAAAGCGGGGGGGAACCCTTTTTCGGTATGTGAGCCTCCTTTATCTGGAGAGCAACAGAAATACATGGCCGGTCGATGAACTTCAGGTTCCATTTTGGCAGTTATGTGGTATGCGCAGTTTTCCCCTTTGCCCTGGCGCTCAACCCTGGGAAGACAATGTTCATAAACTGCATGGGAAATATTTATTGTTCTTTTCTTGTAGTCATGCTGCTTTAACTGAATAATCTATACTCTATGGACTGTTGGCTATTGCAGTTATCGATTGTCGGTGTACAAAAAGAGGGGTACACTTTTCGTACCCCTATAACTGTGCACGGGCAGTTCGAGCCACGGACGCCACCACGCCAAGCAAGGCAAGGGAGGTAAGCCAAGGTAAGACCGAAGCTCGGAAAGAGCAGAACGACGCCAAGACCAAGACCACAAAGAGCAAAGGGGACGAAGCGGACTCCCCCGGCAAGATCCTTGCCGGGGGGCAGTTTTAGCAAACCCGGCAAGGCCCTTGCCGTGGCAGCTCGCCCCACACCTACGGAGTGAATCACCCTTGAGTCCACTGCCCCCATGGGGCAAGGATTCGGGAGACATCCCCGTGGTGGCATGCAGATCTTTCTGAAGACATTCAAGATCAAATTCACACTATAGAAGATGACGACCCCTGGTGGGATCCCAGCCAAGGAGGACCACAAGACCCCCGGCAGGAGCCTTGTCGGGGATGATATCAGGCGCCACGGCAAGACCCTTGCCGAGGCCCCGGCAAGACTCTTGCCGGGGCTACAGCGAGGCCCTTGCTAAAGGCACCCGTAGGGCCACCGTCAGGCCCACGCCAATTCCAAACCCTCCACCGCCGTTCGAATGCGGCTGTTGACCCAACCAGTCGGGTAAGCACCTGCATGGTGGCAAGCAGATCTTCGTGGAGGCCCATCGCTGCGGCACCTCAGCTACCTGCCTGCCTACATGGCACCACAGGCACCGCTGACCAGGGCACGTTTCGACGTGATCGGTGACGGACAAGACTGGGCTCTCCCCCGCCCCCGATAAAGTAGGGACACCTAAGCACGACGCATTAAATGCGCCTTATCACGTAATCCGAGGGATAAACTCGTATCACTGTGCCCTTTCCACCTCATGTGTGCCACTGTGGCGGCCCCTTGCCCTATAAAAGGAGGACCAGGGCGACCAGGAGGGGGATTCGGCTTTTTGGAGCTCTTCACGCCCCATTGCTAGCTCAGGAACACAGATAAACAAATCACCAAAGCATGAGTAGGGTTTTATGCATCCTCGCGGCCCGAACCTGGATAAAGAATCCGTGTGCTACCTGTTTGATCCGCCCTCCTCACAACCCCGCGCCTCGCAACCGTAGTAGGGATTCTCGTGATCCCATAGGTGTCGTCCTCGCACCGACATCTTTGGCGCGCCAGGTAGGGGGCGCAGTTGTGAGGATCGGCTCTAGCAGTTAGTTCGACGCTTCTTCATCGTCTTGGCACCCAAAAAGAAGATGACGGCGGCGGTTGGACCGTCGGGAGCCGGGCATTCCGTCCCGACGCGGGCGAGCAGCGGACCGGTCGCAGAAAGGACCTGGGGCGCCGTTCGCGAACACCAGCACCGTCCCAGCAGCCGAAGTTTGGGAGGCGGCGATGTTCGTGCGCCTGGTAACGGGCAGCACGCCGCCAAATCCAAAGACGGAGCCAGGCCCTCCGCGGGTGGCGCGGGGCCTTCCAGGATCGCCGCCACCCCGCCCGAAGGCGACGCGAGGGCTTCCAAGACTCCCACGTTGACACCGACGGCGCGCTCTTCTCAAGCGGCGTGCGACGAACGGCGTGATCACGCCGAGGACCCCGGGCATCACCGCGGAAAGAGCCCCGAGAGCCACTCCCGGGATTTAGAAGACCTGCCCGCCCGCCAAGGCGCTGGTGAAGATGGCATGCGACCGCGGGGTCGTGATAGAAATCCTTCTGACATAGTCAGAAGTCGAGGCGCGTCGCGATCCATGCAGGTTTCGCCGCCACCAACACCAACAGAAGCCCTGGCACGCGCGCAGTTGCTCCTCGATTTCCCCTCCCATCACGGGGAAACTCGACAACGGAGAGCCACTATCCGAAGTCTTGTTGCAATGGCCAACAAAGACGAACCGAGCCTGGTGGAGCCCCCGGGTCGACGCTCCGACGGAGTCCCACGCACCAGTGGCAGAAGGGCCGGCGACGCCCCGACCACGGTGCACTCGCCTCCTCCTCGCCCGGTACCTCAGACGCCGGCCCGTCGCAACGTCACGGGCGACGAGATCTCCGTAGCATCGTCCGACCCGCGGGCCCACTGTGATCAGCGCCAAGTTCTTCGGGAACGAGAACATGAAGACGCTCGAACCACTATCGAGCGCCGGCGCGGGGTGCGCCACCAATCAGACAAGCGAGCAGGGCCTGCTGTGAGCCACCCAGCACCGGGGAGCCCTGGAGGCCTACCTTACGAGGTAGGCTGTCCGGCTTTTACCCATGAGCTGCGGCAGTTCCAGTGGCCCACTCACCGCACCTTCAAACCTGACGTGGGCGAGAAGTACAGTGGCAAGACCTATCCGTCCGAGTTCCTCAGCGTCTACACCATCGCGATGCAAGCTGTCGGAGCTCGCGACGATAAGGTGCTTGCGAATTACTTTCCGTTGGCTCTTAAACCCAATGCCATGTCATGGTTGATGCACTTGCCGGTAGACTCTATTTCTTTCTGGTCGGATTTGTGCCATGAGTTCGTGGGCGCCTTTACTGGAGGCCACCAAGCCCATGGCCAGGCAAGCGACCTGCACGTCATTCCCCAGAAGGGAGGCAAGAGTCTCCGTAAGTATATTCAGAGGTTCAGCCGGGTACAGTACAATATCCCTGATGTTCACCCTGCTGCCATCATCAGCGCGTTCCACCAGAACGTGCGTAACCGCAAGATGCGCGAAGAGCTGGAAATGAACAAGGTGAGGGATGTGGCAGAACTCTATGTTCTTGCCGACAAATGTGCCCGAGCTGAAGAGGGAAGGAAGTACCCCGGCGAAGATGCCGGCGTGGAAACCGACTCTTCAGATGAGGATACGGCTGCCCCGGCGAAGAAAGCCCGGCGCCGCAACAGGAAGCGCAAAGGAAAAGCCGTGCTTGCCGTCGAGGGATCCGAAGACGCCGGCTCCACCAAGAAAACCAAGGCAGATGACCCCGGCAAGGAGGTGCCGGGTGCGTCGCATGCCAGGCCTTGGCGGCTGCCGAGAAGCCGGGAAACTCCGACAAGCGATACTGCAAGATCCATCGCACCAAGGGCCATGCTCTCTAGGACTGCCGACAGGTCGAGCTCCTCGCTGAAAAGCAGAGGGCTGAGTATGAGAGGCGGGACAAGGAGAAGGTCCCGGATGGTGCTGAGGGGTCCGACAAGAAGCGTGATGGCCAGGCGGGCCATCGCGGCAAGGATAAGCAACAGGAGAGGCCCGCCCGGGGCCGTGACAGAAAGCCAGAAGACGACGATCACGAAGAGGACGACGAATCCGGTGACCAAGAGTTTCAGAAAGCTACAGAGGCCATGTGCATCGACGGCGGCACCTCGCTGCATACTTCTCACCGCCGGTTTAAACAGTGGGCGCGAGAGATTATAGCAGCGGAGCCTTCGTTTGATGCCCAAAGGCCGCTGAAGTGGTCTAGCAAACCTATCATTTTCGACACTGAGGACCACCCTGATCGCACTACTGCGGTCGGGTGCTTGCCATTGTTGGTTTCACCAACAATACGTAACCTCAAGGTGACGAAGATGCTAGTCGATGGCGGGGCCGGTCTGAAATTGATCTCGCCTGCCGTGATCGAGAAACTGCAGATTCCTGATGGAGACCTCGAAGAGACGGGCACGTTTCAGGGGGTCAACCCGGGAAGAAGCCAACCCAAGGAAAAGGTCACGCTGCCCGTGACTTTTGGAAGCGACCTGAACTTCAGGACGAAGAGGATCGTGTTCGATGTTGCCAGGATCCCCTTGCCCTACAACGGGATCCTCAGCCGCCCAGCGCTGGCCAAGTTCATGGCGGCGTCACACTACGCCTACAACACCCTGAAGATGCCTGGGCCTATGACGATCATCACCATCCCCTCCGATAAGAAAGACGCGTTGGTTTGCGCTGACCAACTATACCAGCAAGCAGTTGCAGCAGCTGCCGCCGCTAGGGCACCTGCTCCTGCCGCCGGGACCCCGGGAGGGAAGAAGAAGAAGAAGACCGGTGAGACCTCGGGCACCCACTCTGGCAAGCGCACCTCTTCGGAGTGTAGCGCTGCCGTCGAGGACGTGCGAGAGAACTCTACCGGCGGGAACAAGAAGCCCAGGGCCGTATCACCGGGAACCAAGAAGGTCTCTGTCAATGAGGACGGCACGGGAGGAGCTTTTACCATAAGCTCCGCCCTTGACGGCAAATAGGAAGACGCGCTCGTCACCTTCCTGCGGGCGAATGTCGGTGTGTTTGCATGGCAAGCTTCCGACATCTCCGGTGTTCCCAGGGAGGTGATTGAGCACCACCTTGCTGTCTGTCCTCATGCGCGGCCCGTCAAGCAGAAGGTCAGAAAGCAAGCTTTGGAACGACAAGAGTTCATTACCGAAGAGATCCGGAAACTGGAAGCAACGGGTTTGGTAAGGGGAGTGCTCCATCCAACGTGGTTGGCCAATCCGGTCGTGGTGCGCAAGGCGAATGGGAAGTGGAGACTGTGTATTGATTACACAGATATCAATAAGGCTTGCCCTAAGGACCCCTTCCCATTGCCACACATCGACCAGATTGTTGACTCCACGGCTGTGTGTGATCTGCTGTCATTCCTCGACGCCTACTCCGGCTACCACCAGATCTTCATGACAAGAGAAGACGAAGAGAAAACAACATTCATCACCCCATGTGGTATGTATTGTTTCATGCGGATGCCTTTCGGGTTGAAGAGTGCTGGCTCGACGTTTGTGAGGGCGGTCCAGATTGGTTTTGAACCCCAGCTCCATAGAAATATGGAGGCTTACATGGATGACATAGTTGTCAAAACCAAGGACAGGGCAACCCTCATACCAGATCTGCAAGAAACATTTGCAAACCTGCGCAAGATCAATCTCAAGCTGAACCCTGAGAAGTGCGTCTTTGGCGTCCCGTCTGGCAAGCTTCTCGGGTTGTTGGTGTCACAACGTGGGATAGAGGCCAACCCGGAAAAAATCAAAGCTACAGAGCAGATTGAAGCACCCAAGCGAATCAAGGATGTGCGTCGGCTTGCTGGTTGCGTCGCCGCCATGGGCAGGTTCATTTCCAAGTCTGCCGAGCGCGCCCTTCCCTTTTTCAAGATCCTGAAAAAGGCGGGACCGATGGAGTGGACGCCAGAAGCCGAAGCAACATTACAAGATTTGAAGAAGTACCTCTCCTCCATGCCAATACTAGTCGCGCCCAGGCCACAGGAGTCATTGCTGCTATACCTGGCGGCGACAGACCAGGTGGTCAGCGTCGCGCTGGTGGCACAGAGAGAGGTCAATGACGAGGATATGGCAGCGGCGGAGCCCGACACCACCAATGCAGAGATGACGCAGCCAGTTGACGTGCCGCCGAAGAAGAAAATGGTGCAACACCCGGTCTACTTTGTTAGTTCCCTCCTGCAGGGGGCTAGATCGAGGTACTCCGGCGTGCAGAAATTGCTCTTCGGCCTTCTTATGGCCTCGAGGAAGCTGCGCCACTAGTTCCAGGCACACGAAATCACTGTCGTCACTCGCTTCCCTCTGCAGCGGATATTGCACAATCCGGATGCGACGGGAAGGATTGTGGAATGGGCACTGGAACTGTCCAGCTTTGGTCTCAAGTTTGAAAGTACCTCGACAATTTAGAGTCGAGTCATAGGAGAGTTCATTGCAGAATGGACCGCAACGCCTGACGAAGAAGCTCAAGAGACTGCTCTCCCCGGCAAAGGGGCAAGTTGTGATTGGATCATGTACTTTGATGGAGCTTTCTCCTTACAAGGCGCCGGGGCTGGCGTACTGCTTGTCTCGCCCACTGGAGAGCACCTCAAGTACATGGTCCAGATGCACTTCCCCAGGGAGGTGTCAACCAACAATACATCAGAGTACGAAGGGCTGCTTACCGGTCTTAGAATCGCGGCGGACCTCGGAATCAAGAAACTCATCGTCAGGGGGGGCTCGCAGCTCGTCGTCAAGCAAGTGAACAAGGATTACCAGAGCCCGTTGATGAAGGCCTACGTCGATGAAGTGAGAAAGCTGGAAGAGCGTTTCGACGGTATACGTGCTGAACACGTTCCCCGAGTGGAGAACGATATCACCGATTACCTGTCCAAACGCGCTGCCCTCAAGCTACCTGTGGAACCAGGTACTTTTGTGCTTCAGCTAACTCAGCCATCCGTTGATCCATCAACAGAGCAGAATAAGAGGAAATCAGGGCCCGGCAAGTACTTCCCCGCCGAGCTCCCCAGAGCAGCCGGCAAGGATGTTGCCGAGGGTACTGAGCCCGCCACGGGACGACTGGCTCCGGCGGAGCGTCAAGCTCTCGCCGTCGAGACAGTCGTTCCTATAGCGGAGGAAATGCCTTTAGCTCTCGCCGTCGAGCCCCAGGCTCCAGCATGGGCACAGCGTACCGTCCGATTCCTCCAAACAGGGGAACTTCCTGAGGAGCAGGAAGAAGCGGAGAAAGTAGCCTATCGCTCTACCATGTACCAGTTCGTCGATGACGTCCTGTACAGAAAGAGGCCGAACGGTGTGAAATTGAAGTGTATCCCTCGAGAGCAAGGACTGGAGCTGTTGGCGGAGATACACGGAGGCATCTGTGGATCCCACATTGGGTCAAGGGCCCTTGCCGGCAAGGCATTCCGGCAAGGTTTCTTCTGGCCCACCGCCCTCCAGGATGCAACGACACTCGTCATCAGGTGTGAAGCATGTCAGTTCCATTCAAAGAAGCTCCATCAGCCAGCCCAAGCCCTTCAAACCATTCCTCTCTCCTGGCCCTTCTCGGTCTGGGGGCTCGACATACTGGGCCCTTTCCCCCGCGCTGTCGGGGGCTTTGAGTACTTGTACATTGCAATCGACAAGTTCACAAAGTGACCAAAGGTGGAGGCAGTAAGGAAGGTCACAACCCAGTCAACCATCAAGTTCTTCAAGGGACTGATGTGCCGTTTTGGCGTACCTAACAAGGTTATCACCGACAACGGTGTTGGAACCAACCACGCCTAGGTGGACCAGTCCGGCACGGACTTGGTACAATCATCCGAGTCGTATTTAGAGTAGGCTAGCTTAGCTTCTTTATATACTGCTGTACCCCGCGTTGTAAATATCAGATCAAAAATCAATACAAACGAAAGGCACGTCACGAGCCTTTTAGCAATAAATCCCGAGCGTGTCTCTCGTGTGTTATTCTCGCGTGCGTTGTCAAGCAAAGGATCGATTGCTAGCTTGGCTAGCTTTACACTGCGGGTGATCGATCACGAGTTAGCTTTGCTTTGTTCATCTCGCTCGTCTCCGTCGCCGGTCGTCGCGTGTCGCCGGAAAATACTCGGTGACGTTGTCTGGGCCAACAATTGGTATCTAGAGCAAGGTTGATCTTCAAGTAACGGAGGATCATGGCGGATGACGAGAAGACCAAGCAGCTGGTGGAGTACTTCGGTGCAGCTAAAGTAATTGCTGCTCCGGCGAGTTCGTCGTATCCACGGTTTGATCGCGAGAATTTCGGGGTCTGGAAGGCCCTCATGGAGTGTGGTCTCCGCGCCAACGAGCTATGGGACGCGGTGGATCCCGGAGGCGACACGTTCAAGAAGGAGGGAGCCGAGCACCGGAAGGATCGGCAGGCGGCGTCAGCGATTTACTCGGTGATACCGATGGATGTCCTCCAACACCTAATCGCCAAAGAAACGGCAAAAGAAGCGTGGGATACCTTGAAGCTCATGTTCGAGGGACACACCCGCGTCAAGCAAGCCAATCTCCAAACTCTCCTAAGGAACTATGAGACTTTGGTCATGGGCGACAATGAGTCCGTGGATGCGTTCGCTTCACGGGTGGCTACTCTCGTCAATCGGATCCGCGCGCTTGGTGAAAACCTTACGGAGACCTCGGTTGTCCGGCGGTTCTTGCGTGCAGCCCCTCCCCGGTACCTGCAAATTGTCACGGCGATCGAGCAGTGCATCGATCTCGGGACTCTCTCCATCGACGATCTCGTCGGACGCTACAAGGCTCACGACGAGCGTATGCGGTACAGTCTCGGGGATGGGAGGAATGATGAGAATGTCATGCTCACACGGGCTCAATGGCTGGCGCTGAACTCAAGGAGAGGTGGCAAGGTCTCTAGTAGCAACACTCGCCAAGATCGTGCGCCAAAAGAACAAAGTAAGAAGAACGCGGCGACGGCGCTCCGAAGAAGAAGTTCGACAAGCGCAAGATCAAGTGTCACAACTGTGGCATCATGGGGCACTTCAAGTCAGAGTGCAAGAAACCACCGAAGGAGAAAGCTCTCATGGCCAAAGGAGGCGATGATGGAGACATGATGCTCATGGTCGAAGTATGCGAGCTAATGGATGAGGATAGTCCAGCTCCAAAGGTGCCGGCTACAGAGGTTGTCACGCTCATAGAGGAGGCAGTTTATCTTCACGATAAGAAGAGGATGAACACGTCGAGGCACGTGTGGTACCTCGACACGGGCACTAGCAACCACATGACCGGCGACAAGGACCAGTTTTCTGAGCTCAGTGTTTCGGTGGGAGGCACGACTCGGTTCGATGACGGACGGACCGTTGACATCGCAGGGAGAGGTATTGTCCTGTTTGAGTTGAAGAATGTCGGTCACAAGGTACTCACAGATGTGTACTATATTCCCAAGCTAAAGAGTAGCATCATAAGTCTTGGCCAGCTCGAGGAGCGTGGTTGCAAGATTGTGCTCGAAGATGGCTTTCTATGAGGGTATGATCGTCAGAGGATGTTGATTATGAAGGTGCAGAGGTCACCGAACAGGCTCTACGTCCTCAACTTGGATCGTGTTGATCCAGTATGTCTCCTGTCGAGCATGGACGACTCGGCATGGAAGTGGCACGCGCGCTACGGTCATCTAAATTTCCAGGCTCTTCGGCAACTTGGACAAAAGGAGATGGTACGTGGTCTACCGTGCATCAATCATGTCGACCAAGTGTGCGACGGTTGTCTCATTGGGAATCAAAGGCGAGCCCCGTTCCCAAGAAAGGGAAACTTTAGAGCGAGTAAAGCTCTTGAGTTGGTCCACGGAGACTTGTGCGGACCGATTACACCGGCCACCCCTGCCGGAAACAGATACTTCTTGCTTGTTGTTGACGACTTCAGCAGATTCATGTGGATCGTGTTGTTGAAGACAAAGGACCAAGCTTTGCAAGCCTTCAGGATAATAAAGATGGCGGCTGAAGTAGAATCTGAAGCCAAGCTGAAGGCCCTCCGTACCGATCGGGGAGGTGAGTTCAAGTCTCGTGCATTCACGGAATTTTGCGAAGCTCAAGGGATCAAGAGGTATCTTACGGCACCATATTCACCGCAGCAAAACGGTGTTGTGGAACGGAGGAACCAAACTGTGGTGGCAATGGCACGAAGCATGTTGAAGAGTAAAGGCATGCCGGGCAAGTTTTGGGGTGAGGCGGTCAATACGGCCGTTTATCTGCTGAACCGGGCTCCAACCAAGAGTGTGGTTGGGATGACGCCGTACGAAGCATGGTACGGACACAAGCCCACAGTTGATCATCTTCGCACTTTCAGGTGCGTGGCGCATGTGAAAACGGTGGGTGGGCATACTAGCAAATTGGCGGATCGGAGTACTCCAATGGTGTTGGTTGGCTATGAAAAGGGAACAAAGGCATACCGTGCGTGCAACCCCTCGACCAATAAGGTGGTTGTGACGCGCGACGTGGTCTTTGAAGAAGCAAGGTCATGGAATTGGAACTCCACCGAGCTGGTATACCCGTCTTCCGATGAAATTTTCAATGTCGTTTACGACGAATCCGAGCATGCAGGTAATGTTGATCAGCTAGAGAACTCTTCGCGACGGAGCGATGATCCAGACGCGGGAGCAGCAAGGAGCACAAACAACGCGCCAGAAGCAGCAGCGGCTGACGCGCACGAAGCTGCGTACGGCACGCCAGGCAGCGCTCGTCCTGGTGGCCAGCAGAACAAGTCACGGGGGAGCAGCCCCCCACAGGCCTGCAGCCCACAGCAAGGGCGCGGCTCAGCAGGCCCAGCTGGGCGCGGTGCAGCACCAGGTTCTTCGCCTGGTAGTCCATCCAGCAGGCCAAGAGGTCCAGAAGGCCACGTGCATGGTGTTGGTTCTCCTGTACGTGCATCAATCTCACCTGGTGCATCCAGTACACATACAACCAGTTCAGAAGAACAGCAATCGCCTGAAAACGGAAGTGTGGCAACTTCAGATGATGATTCCTCGTCTTCGACTGAACATGAGACAAGGGAACGTCCGCCGACACCAGTACGTCTTCGACCAGTGGTGGATTTATATCCAAAGGAAGCACTTCCAAAAGTAAATCCGGTGAAAATAAAAAGAAGAGGACGACAATGTTTGCTTAGCGTCGAGGAACCGACGAAATTTGAAGACGCAAATACGAAGGAGTGTTGGCGTCGTGCTATGGATGAGGAGTTGGGATCGATCCGAGACAACAATACATGGGAGCTCATGGATCCACCCAACGACCATAAAATCATAGGGCTCAAGTGGGTGTACAAGGTCAAGAAAGATGCCGAAGGAAACTTGGTAAAGCATAAGGCAAGGCTCGTAGCCAAAGGATACGTGCAAGAGCAAGGTGTAGACTTCGAGGAAGTGTTCGCTCCTATCACAAGGATGGAATCGGTGAGGCTAGTTATAGCTCTCGCGGCTCAAGAATCTTGGAGGCTACATCACATGGTTGTAAAATCCGTTTTTTTGAACGGGGAGTTAAAAGAAGAAGTATATGTGAAGCAACCACCGGGTTACATCAAAAAGGGAGAGGAGCACAAAGTGTTGAAACTACACAAGGCATTGTACGGGTTATGCCAAGCTCCTCGGGCGTGGAACATCAAGCTTGATCGTACACTAGTTTCTCTTGATTTTGAGAAAAGTCCACTGGAGCATGCTATGTACAAGCGAGGTAAAGGCAAGGATCGTCTCCTAGTGGGCATTTATGTTGATGATCTCTTAATAACTGGAGCAGATGAGGAGGAGATTGCTAGATTCAAGCTACAAATGAAGGAGCTTTTCAAGATGAGTGATCTAGGGCTCTTGACTTACTATCTCGGGGTCGAGGTACATCAAAAGCCAGAGGGAATCACACTACGCCAGGAGGCATATGCAAAGAAGATTCTTGAAAGCTGTAGCATGGAGGACTGCAATCCAAGTCATGTTCCAATGGAGCCTCGACTTAAACTTAGCAAGAGGAGCCAAGCACCCGCGGTTGATGCAACGGACTATAGAAGTATGGTCGGAAGCCTAAGGTATCTTGTGAATACACGACCAGACTTGGCCTATTCCGTTGGCGTAGTGAGTCGCTTCATGGAAGCACCCACGACAGAACATCGGGCAGCTGTGAAACAAATACTCAGGTACATCAAAGGGACAACTAACTTCGGTTGTGCCTATTTGAGAGAGAAGCGGAAGGAGATGGTGGAGCTACTTGGCTACAGTGATAGCGACCTGGCAGGAGATATTGACGACCGTAAAAGTACCTCGGGTGTGGCATATTTCTTGGGAAGAAGCATAGTGAGTTGGTTATCACAAAAGCAGAAGGTGGTCGCATTATCATCCTGTGAAGCGGAGTATATTGCAGCTGCAACCGCGGCAGGTCAAGGTGTGTGGCTAGAAAGGCTACTCGGTGACCTCACTGACAAGGAACCGGAAGGAGTGGTGCTCTATGTTGATAACAAGTATACGATTGCTCTGTGTAAGAATTCAGTGCATCATGATAGGAGTAAGCACATTGATATAAGGTATCATTACATACGAGATTGCGTGGAAGAAGGAAAGATTGAAGTCAACTACATTTGCACCGACGACCAGCTTGCAGACATCCTGACCAAGTCTTTGGGGCGGCAGAAGTTTACGGAGATGCGGGAAAAGATCAACGTCCAAGCTGTGAAGTGAGGACGGGGGGGGTGATTGTTGGAACCAACCACGCCTAGGTGGACCAGTCCGGCACGGACTTGGTACAATCATCCGAGTCGTATTTAGAGTAGGCTAGCTTAGCTTCTTTATATATTGCTGTACCCCGCGTTGTAAATATCAGATCAAAAATTAATACAAACGAAAGGCCCGTCACGAGCCTTTTAGCAATAAATCCCGAGCGTGTCTCTCGTGTGTTATTCTCGCGTGCGTTGTCAAGCAAAGGATCGATTGCTAGCTTGGCTAGTTTTACAGTGCGGGTGATCGATCACGAGTTAGCTTTGCTTTGTTCATCTCGCTCGTCTTCGTCGCCGGTCGTCGCGTGTCGCCGGAAAATACTCGGTGACGTTGTCTGGGCCAACAAATGGCACCCAGTTCACAAGCCGCACCTTCATACAATATATCCAAGACCTCGGCAGCAGAATCTGTTTTGCTTCCGTCGCTCACCCACGAAGCAATGGTCAAGCGGAGAGGGCAAATGCTGAAGTACTGCGAGGCTTGAAGACCAAGACCTTTGACAGGCTGCATAAGAGTGGAAGGCACTGGATTGATGAGTTGCCAACGGTTCTTTGGTCGATCAGGACGACGCCAAATCGAGCCACCGGCCAGACACCTTTTACTCTGGTATACGGGGCGGAAGCAGTTCTCCCCACTGAACTCATATACGGGTCACCTCGAGTGCTCGCTTATAACGAGCTTGAGTAAGAGCAACTGCGGCAAGATGACGCGGTGCTCCTTGAGGAAGATCGTCCTCGGGCGGCTGTAAGAGCAGCACACTACCAGCAAGTCTTGCGCCGCTACCATAGCCGCAACGTTCATGCACGGAGCCTTGAGGAAGGCGACCTTGTCCTTCGGCGCGTTCAATCGGCCAATAATTCCAACAAGTTGACGCCAAAGTGGGAAGGCCCTTATCGGGTAATATGAGTCACCAGGCCTGGCGCAGTCCGCCTGGAGACCGAAGATGCTGTTCCGGTGAGTAACTCCTGGAACATTGAGCATCTTCGCAAGTTTTACCCGTGAGGCGCGGCTTGCCGGGCCCCCCTGCAAGCCACCTTTTGTACAAGCATTGCCGATGATGCATGTAACCCTTTGTACAAAGCCAGGTGCAGACCCTGAGCATAAATAAATGAAGCGCTGGCGCCCTAAGTTATAGCATGCATGCTAGGTCAAGTCTCGTCCTTGGTTAGGGTTGATAGTGCTTAGCGGCGACTAACCCCTAGCTTAGAGGTCGGGTGTGCGTCTCCTTGCCGATCTTTTGTCTTCTTTGGTTCGTAGGACTCACGAATATCCTTGTCGGATCACTTGGGGACGAGAAAGAAAAGAGGAACAGACTGGCATCTAAACCCCGACAAGCCAGTGTTGCCGGGGGCTGCGAGTACAAAGATTTGCCCACGGCAAACCAGAGTTGCCAGGGGCTACAACTTCAGATAAGTTCTTCATCCCTTATCATGCGTTCCCCCATGGACTGAGGGATGTGAAACCTCGTTTTTTCCAAAGCTACCGTGCTCCCCTAAAAACTCTAGGCCCTAGGGCTCGTTCCTGGGGCCAGGTTTGGTCATAGTCGCGGCAACAAAAGAATGAAATGAGGAGCCTGAACCCACCTCATCCCTGCCTCGGCCGAAAACGTGAGAAAGGACGAGCGAAGTGGGAAGACGGTAGGGCCTGTTGCCGGGCAAGGAAATATTTATCTTAAGGATATCAAGGATTTATTCCTCATCGTGGGTTCTACCCGCAAACAAATGACCCGGCAAGCATCCCCTTTTTCATTAAAAACATTACATTCAAGTGCGGCCCATAGGAAATGAAAAACATGAATAGTGAGGATTACAAGTTTTAAATTCAGCTAGAGCCTAAAGGCTTACAAACTAAAAAGAGATAAGGTGCCCGTAATCCCTTTCTTGTCCCTCTCCTCAGTAGGCAGGTCAAAGAGGCGAAAAGGGCAAGAGGGAACGCCTAGGCGAACGACGGGTGGCAGGAGGCACCAAGAGAACATCTCGGTGACCGTCCGAAGGCTGGATGGTGATGGCGGCGCCAGAAGCAGAGCTCGAAGACAAGGCGGCAGGACGTCAGCACGCGTCAAAGGCATCGGTGCCCGCGTGCTCCGATTTGACGGCCTTGCCGGCCGCCTTCTTCCTCTTCTGCAGCCTCCCAACGCCAGCCGCCCAAGGAGACGACCCCGAGAAGTTCAGAAAGTCGGCGACACGGATGATGGGATCGCCGGTGCCACGCGGAGCGATGCCCGGCACCTAGTCGGACCCGTCATCCTGCCGCCCGCTACCCTCGTCGCCGCTGCCGCTGTCCTCCTCATCACTCCCGCCCGAGGAAGAATCTTCGCTATCAGAAGAGCTCTCCACCCAGCACCTCGCCCGAGTCCCGAAGCACCCAAAGACCTTGACGGAGAGGAGGCCGCCCTCCATCATCTTGAAATGGAGGGTAAGCCCCGCCGTCAAGCGATGGATATGAGCGAACGTCTTCCACCCTCGGCCAAGATACATCACGTGAGGGGCTGGGAAGTCGACGCGAGCTCGCGTACCGCTGATCCAACAGCCCCTCATGTGCAACTGCAAGGACTCTGGCGGATCCAGCTCCATCTCACTCGCGAATGGGGTCGGGAGACGAAGACGACAGCGAGGCGACCGGCACAGCCTGACGAAGAACTCGCAAGGGTCATCTCCAACATGGCCTTCCACGGAGGGAGGAACTACTGGCGGAGGCGGGACTGGCGCGCCGCCCCGTTCTCCTCTTCCCTGAGCGCCTCGACTTTGTCCGCGGCCTTGCCCCCTTCCCCTCGCGACTGGCTCTGCCACCGCGGGTAAAGGGGAAGGAAGGGCGCGTTGTTGAGCAGCGACCCTCGCCGCCACCGTTGAAGAGCCAGGATCCCCTCTCTCCATGGCGGACGGGGGGGAGCGGAAGGGCAGAAGCTGAAGAAAAAAGAAGATGGAAGAGTGCGGGGCTCCATTTCCTCCCCCCGGCCCTTTATAAAGAGCCAGGATGGGGGCTCAGCCACCCCACTCAGCCAAAGGCGCAGGGAACTGGGACCAACTCATGTCCCGGCGGGCAACGGCCCGGTTCCCCGCCTCCACCGTTCGCCACCCTGAGCGCGTGAGAACCACGTGGCGGGCA
>NC_041383.1:30401895-30413225 GCF_002162155.2 Triticum dicoccoides
GTGAGCGCCTTGAAGACCACGCCCCGGCCCCGTTCAGTAAATGGGCCGAGCGTCCACGCCTTCCTCCGTTTATGGGGAAGGTGCGAACCGCCCCCTTTTACTGCGATGTGACACATGTGCGCAGAGCTCAGCCCCACGCATGCCACCCACGTCACACACGCCTCCCCATGCCGAGCCATGCGCGGGAGGTGTGGGAAGCGCGCCGTACGAAGGAACTTACCGTGGTAAAAACTACCCCGCCTGCCCGCGCACCATTTTTGGGCCTATCCCAATGACGCGATTACGCTCACGTGTGGACCAGGCCCGGGGGCTCTTGTCGGTGTACAAATAGAGGGGTACACTTTTTGTACCCCTATAACTGTGCACGGGCAGTTCGAGCCACAGACGCCACCACGCCAAGCAAGGCAAGGGAGGTAAGCCAAGGTAAGGCCGAAGCTCGGAAAGAGCAGAACGACGCCAAGACCAAGACCACAAAGAGCAAAGGGGACGAAGCGGACTCCCCCGGCAAGATCCCTGCCGGGGGCGGTTTTAGCAAAACTGGCAAGGCCCTTGCCGTGGCAGCTCGCCCCACACCTACGGAGCGAATCACCCTTGAGTCCACTGCCCCCATGGGGCAAGGATTCGGGAGACATCCCCATGGTGGCATGCAGATCTTTGTGAAGACATTCAAGATCAAATTCACACTATAGAAGATGACGACCCCTGGCGGGATCCCAGCCAAGGAGGACCACAAGACCCCCGGCACGAGCCTTGCCGGGGATGATAGCAGGCGCCACGGCAAGACCCTTGTCGGGGCCCCGGCAAGACTCTTGCCGGGGCTACGGCGAGGCCCTTGCTAAAGGCACCCGTAGGGCCACCGTCATGCCCACGCCAATTCCAAACCCTCCACCGCCGGTCACATGCGGCTGCTGACCCAACCAGTCGGGCAAGCACCTGTGTGGCGGCAAGCAGATCTTCATGGAGGCCCACCGCTGTGCCACCTCAGCTACCTGCCTGCCTACATGGCACCACAGGCACCGCTGACCAGGGCGCGTGTCGACGCGATCGGCGACGGGCAAGACTGGGCTCTTCCCCGCCCCCGATAAAGTAGGGACACCTAAGCACGACGCATTAAATGCGCCTTGTCATGTAATGCGAGGGATAAACTCGTATCACTTTGCCCTTTCCACCTCCTGTGTGCCACTGTGGCGGCCCCTTTCCCTATAAAAGGAGGCCCAGGGCGACCAGGAGGGGGATTCGGCTTTTTGGAGCTCTTCACGCCCCATTGCTAGCTCAGGAACACAGATAAACAAATCACCAAAGCAGGAGTAGGGTTTTACGCATCCTCGCGGCCCGAACCTGAATAAAGAATCCGTGTGCTACCTGTTTGATCCGCCCTCCTCACAACCCCGCGCCTCGCAACCGTAGTAGGGATTCTCGTGATCCCATAGGTGTCGTCCTTGCTCCTGTCGGTGTACAAAAAGAGGGGTACACTTTCCGTACCCCTATAACTGTGCACGGGCAGTTCGAGCCACGGACGCCACCACGCCAAGCAAGGCAAGGGAGGTATGCCAAGGTAAGACCAAAGCTCAAAAAGAGCAGAACGACGCCAAGACCAAGACCACAAAGAGCAAAGTGGACGAAGCGGACTCCCCCGGCAAGATCCTTGCCGGGGGGCGGTTTTAGCAAACCCGGCAAGGCCCTTGCCGTGGCAGCTCGCCCCACACCTACGGAGTGAATCACCCTTGAGTACACTGCCCCCATGGGGCAAAGATTCGGGAGACATCCCCGTGGTGGCATGCAGATCTTTGTGAAGACATTCAAGATCAAATTCACACTATAGAAGATGACGACCCCTGGCGGGATCCCAGCCAAGGAGGACCACAAGACCCCTGGCAGGAGCCTTGTCGGGGATGATAGCAGGCGCCACGGCAAGACTCTTGCCGGGGCCCCGACAAGACTCTTGCCGGGGCTACGGCGAGGCCCTTGCTAAAGGCACCCGTAGGGCCACCGTCAGGCCCACGCCAATTCCAAACCCTCCACCTCCGTTCGCATGCGGCTGCTGACCCAACCAGTCGGGCGAGCACCTGCGTGGCGGCAAGCAGATCTTCGTGGAGGCCCACTGCTGCGCCACCTCAGCTACCTGCCTGCCTACATGGCACCACAGGCACTGCTGACCAGGGCGCGTGTCGACGCGATCGGCAACGGACAAGACTGGGCTCTCCCCCGCCCCCGATAAAGTAGGGACACCTAAGCACGACGCATTAAATGCGCCTTGTCACGTAATGCGAGGGATAAACTCGTATCACTGTGCCCTTTCCACCTCCTGTGTGCCACTGTGGTGGCCCCTTTCCCTATAAAAGGAGGCCCAGGGCGACCAGGAGGGGGATTCGGCTTTTTGGAGCTCTTCACGCCCCATTGCTTGCTCAGGAACACAGATAAACAAATCACCAAAGCAGGAGTAGGGTTTTACGCATCCTCGCGGCCCGAACCTGGATAAAGAATCCGCGTGCTACATGTTTGATCCGCCCTCCTCACAACCCCGCGCCTCGCAACCGTAGTAGGGATTCTCGTGATCCCATAGGTGTCGTCCTGGCACCGACATCGATACTCATGTTTGTTTGCCCTCACAGTATCAGGCCTCGGGGCTCGGATTATCTAGCGCTTATCTCAAGATTTTTTTTAATCAGTGCTCACCTTAAGCAAGGGCAGAGGAATCCTTGCACGAAGATGAGGGCAGTTGGGCTTGCCCAATAAGCGAGAATATTTCCTTCTGTTTCTTGTTTCCTTTCCTTTTTCTGATTTCCTTTTTCTTTATTTTCTTTTTTGCTTTCTCCTTTTATTTTCTTTCCTTTTTTTCTATATTCATTCTACTTTTTGTTTTGATTTTTCTTACTTTTGGCCATTTCGCAATTTATTTTATTTTAAATTTTGTACTTCAGTATATTTAGCATTTATTTAGTTCTATTTTCATATTTTATTTTTAATGTAAATAATGAACATTTTTTTAGTCACAAACATTTATCGTACATTTGGATAGGTTGTGCATTGATACATAAATATTCCTTTTGAGATTTGTGAACCTTCTTTCTATAGTCATGAGCAATTCTTTTGGAATACATGAATATTTTCATATAGCAATAAAAATGGTACATATAGGATATAACACAAAATGTTTTTCTGTGATTTTATGGGATAAGATTATTTTTCATTAGTAGCGTGGAGATCAACCATTTGAACAAAATTTAGTATCAGATGGAATGGGCCTAAATTCTTTTGGGCTTGCTGTATTATCCGTATACTCGGTGATATGAGGCCTCTTCTGCAAAAAGGAAAAATGGAAATTTGTATGAGGCTCACATATGGACATCTGTAGTTGATATGAACCACTAAAAAAACTGTAGCTGATATGAGGCCTCTTCTCGAAAAAAAGGAAAAGAGAAAATTGATATTTTTTTCAAAGGAAATGACAGATAGGCTGAGGGGACCTTATCTTATACTCCCTCCGCCAGGAAGTACTTGTCATCAAAATAAATAAAAAAGGATGTATCTAGATGTATATTAATTCTAGATACATCTCATTTTATCCATTTTGATGACAAGTATTTTCAGACGGAGGGAGTACAACAATATACATATGGATGAGTTCTAAAAAAATACATATGAAGGATCAAATAAAGGTGGTACAGTAAGAAACACTGAATGGCCATGCTGGAGACGAAAACATAGTTGAATAATTGTTCTGTGTAGGGGTGTGTTTGCAAACAATGTGGAGTCACCGTTGTTTTACTACTGATTCTTACCGATGATTTTCCGTCTCACGAACCTCCTGTTACAAACAATGTGGATTGTGTTTGATGTTTCAGTCTGTTTCCAAGATGGTTGCCTAGCGAACCACCGGTTACAAATGATTTGTGCTATTGTTTGTCATTTCTGACGGTTGTGTTGGTGATTCCTGTGTTAATTTCACATTGATCGGCGGTTCTCCAATTTTCATTTTCTATGCTATCCTAGTCGATTTGTTGCAACTTTTTTTTATCTCAAATATATTGTTTTGATCTTTCTGTGTCACGGTGGCGGTGAAGAATTTGTTGACTATAGTAGTCGATTCTAACTTGGAAGCACTTGTCTAGAGCTGGCTAAGGCATTTTTAAGAGTTATTTACCCAAAACCACCATACTTGGGCTAGGGTAACAACTCAGTATCAGATTTGAGCCAAGTCACAAAAAACCACCAACTTTGAGCCTAATCGGTAACGCGGAGCACTGACGGGCCGATTTGGTCGCGAAAATAGCGAAACCGACAAGTGGGACCCACCTGTCGGGCCGACGTGGCGGGGGCTGACGGACGCTGTTAGACGGAGGGGGACGGCCATTTCCACGCCCACTTATTAGGTCACGCACCCACCGTTTCCACGCCCGCTTATTAGGTCACGCACCCGCCGTTTCCCTGTCCAATCCCCGATCCAGTTTCCTCCCGCGCGTTCCTCCCGCTCCACTCATGGCGACCAGCTTCGGCGGCAGCGATGGCAGAGAAGGAGTCGACGGCTTCGGCGGAGGTGGCCGTTCTAACAGTGGCCGCCGCTCGCAATGCGACCCCGATGGCAAGTGGGTCCCCAACCCCAATGGTGATTCGGACTCGACGGCGGCTTGGGGTAAAGCTGTCCTGCCGCCGCCGTCCCAATATGAGGCAGAGAAGGCGTCGGCGGTGGCTGATTCGTTGGGGGAGGAAGTACCCCCCCCCCCCCTTGCATCCATCTGAATCCAGGTAAATCTCAGTGCAAAATACCTAGGATTAGGGTCTAGCAATACTGGTTAGTTAGGATACCTAGTGTTAGTTCTAGCTGTACCTAGGGTTAGGCCTAGTTGTTTGCAGCAATATTGTGCTGAATATGTAATAGTTTTTATTGTGCTACTGAATGAGGAACTGCATTTTGTTATCTGAATGAGGAACTGCATTTTGTTATCTGAATGAGGAACTGCATTTTATTATCTGAATATTATACATAGATCTTAATTGTATTTTATTATCCTCATACATAGATCTTAGTGAATGAGGAACTATTTATTAATGACATGTTGTTCAGTGTTGTTTGTACTGACTATTGCTGTTATTCAGTGTTGTTTGTACTGAATATTGCTGTTATTCACTGTTGTTTGTACTGAATTTTTTAATTGTACTGAAAATGTTGTTATTTTGTTTTGTATTGTGTAGGCCTGAGGAGCCATGGTCATTATATTTTCAGTTTCCTTCTAAAGATGCTGCCAGAAAGTATGCCCTTGTGAAGATGTATGAGAGAGGCATCACTTATGGCAGTTTGCTTAATGTGATGGTCAGAAATGGATATGAAAGTGATGACATTATTTGCCACCTGAGGAAGGATGGCATAGGGATGCAAGGAATATCTGTCATCACAAACAACACTGAAGTGGATGATATGATAAATCAATTTAAAACCAGTCAGACATTGTGTTTGTATGTTAAAGAGGGGAAGTTAAATTGGAAGCAAGCACCAGTAGAACCTGAAGAAGTGGACCCAGCTGAAACACTTGTAGATTTGACAGTGGACCAACCTGTTGTTTTTGCTGTTAATGAGTCAGGTGTTGTGCACAAAACAACAGATCATTATGGTGGCTCATCATATGTTCTTGGTACACAAGAAAGTGTGAACTATATGCCAATAAAAACAATTCCTCCACCATGCCAGCTTGTTGAGCCAGAGAAGGCAGATACAGAGCATGAAAGTAATGCATTGCAGCAGGTAAACACTCAAGTAAGTGTGAATTATGCAGATTTCTAGTTTGATACAGATGAGGAGGAGCATGCAGCAACTGAGGACACATCTGATGAAGATGATGATGACTCAGTATTTGATGAAGACTTTGTAGCTGATCTAGACATCCCAGATGCAGATTCAGATTCCATGGACTATGAAGAAGAAGATAATGTAGCTAGAGAAGAAGAATAGAGGAGGAAAGTGGACAGTGATTTGCAAGACACAATTGCTGACATTAAGAGGAAGAGAGCTCAATACATGAGCAGTACACACTGTGAAGGGGACACAAACCCTGAAGATTTATATGACATAGACTTGGAGGAAGAGGATGATGACTGTCAAGAGATAGCAGTTCCTGAGCCTGTTGAGAAGAAGATAAAGAGGCCTGGGCCTACTAGTAGGTCCCACTCTAGTGCTAACAGAAGCATGAATGAGGACTGGTATCCATCTTCAGAAGAGGATGATGCAGGCTTTGAAGCTGATGATGATGGCAATGAACCAATGTCCTTTATAATCCCCTCTGGTAGAAGGAGCAGAGCTAAGAAAAGACCACCCAGGGTCTGGTATGATGAGGGCAGGCTGCATCCAGAGCAGCAATTCCAGCTTAGGCTTTGTTTCAGAGATGTGTACCAATTTAGAGAGGCTCTTGTGAATTTGCATGTGAAACAACTTAGAAGATACAAATATCACAGAGACTGCAGTGATAGGGTAATAGTGTGTTGTGATGGAGAGGGCTGTCAGTTCCACATGGTTGTATCAAAGATCACTAATGAGCCCACTTTCTGCATTAAGAAGATGATATTGGAGCACACATGTCCCACCCAATCTGAGAAGACAAGGATTAGGTCAAAGTGGCTTGGCAACAAAATGCTTGAAACTATCAGATCAGACCCCAACACTACTGTACCTGCTATAGTTGACAAGGTAAAGAGGTAGTTTGGTGTTGAGGTGCCCAAGATGATGGCATGGAGAGCAAAGAGGAAAGCAAAGGAGATTGTGCTTGGAGATCACAAGAGGCAATACAAGAGGCTGAGAGATTTTTTGGAGACTGTGAAAGCTACAAATTCTGGATCAAGATGCATTGTCAGTACTGTGAGTGAAAAAACAAGAGAAAACCCAACTACAGGACCAAGGTTTCATGGTCTTTTTTTCTGTTTGAATGCATGTGTTGAGGGATTTTTGAATGGATGCAGGCCATTCATAGGCCTAGATGTTGTTTCATTAAGTTAACTAGTGGGGCACAAACACTAGCTACTACTGAAAGGGATGCAAACAACAACATGTATCCCATAGCATTTGGAGTGGTTGGAGTTGAAGACACACCAAATTGGTCCTGGTTTTTGACTCAATTGAAGTATGCCCTAGGAGGGACCGAAGAGGGAAAATTTGGGAAGTACACATTCATGTCTGATAGACAAAAGGTGAGTTCATCTACATCTTCACTTGTCCATAAATTAGTAGTCTAATAAGTTTAGCACTTAGTATAATTAGTTCATTATGTTGTTTTGCATTTAGTCTAATTAGTTCAGCACTTAGTATAATTAGTTCATTATGTTGTTTTGCATTTAGTCTAGTTAGTTCAGCACTTAGTATAATTAGTTCATTATGTTGTTTTGCATTTAGTCTAATTAGTTCAGCACTTAGTATAATCTGTTCATTAATTTGTTTTGCATTCAGATTCATTAATTCATTAATCTATTTTGCTTTTAGTCTAATTAGGTCAAGAGGGCCTAGGGTGGCCCAAAAGGGCCACCATAGCCTAACCAACCTTGATTTGAGCCCACCTACCCTAGTTGCAATTTGTCGAGTGGTAACACAACTTATCGACACTTCGGTCAAGATAGCCTAGGATGGCCCAAAAGGGCCACCATAGCCTAACAAACCTTTATTTGAGCCCACCTACCCTAGTTGCCACTTGTCGAGTGGTAATGCAACTTGTTAACACTTCGGTCAAGATAGCCTAGGGTGGCCCAAAAGGGCCACCATAGCCTAACCAACCTTGATTTGAGCCCACCTACCCTAGTTGCCACTTGTCGAGTGGTAACACAACTTATTGACACTTCGGTCAAGATAGCCTAGGGTGGCCCAAAAGGGCCACCATAGCCTAACCAACCTTTATTTGAGCCCACCTACCCTAGTTGCCACTTGTCGAGTGGTAACGCAACTTGTAGACACTTCGGTCAAGATAGCCTAGGGTGGCCCAAAAGGGCCACCATAGCCTAACCAACCTTTATTTGAGCCCACATACCCTAGTTGCCACTTGTCGAGTGGTAACGCAACTTGTTGACACTTCGGTCAAGATAGCCTAGGGTGCCCAAAAGGGCCACCATAGCCTAAATCAATATAATATTACTACAACAATTGAAAATAATATTACTACAACAATTAAATTGAATTAAATCAATATAATATTACTGCAACACTTGAAAATAATATTACTACAATAATTAAATTGAATTAAATCATTATAATATTACTACAACAATTGAAAATAATATTACTACAACAATCTAATTGAATTAAATCATTATAATATTTCTTTTTATAATTTGTTTTCATAATTTCTTTCATGTTAACAAATTCAAAATCCTTTTCAGGGTCTGTTGAATGCAGTCACATCAGTCTTTCCCAACTGCCCTCATAGGTACTACTTGAGACACATTTATGCAAACTTTCAGAGAGCAGGATTCAGAGGAGAAGACTTGAAGAAATGCATGGATGCAGCTGCATATGCTTACACTGAACATGACTTTCAGCTGGCAATGGAGAGCATGAAGGCTGAGTGCAAGGCTGCTTGGGAGTGGATGTCAAGGATTCCTCCAAAAGCTTGGTCAACACATGCAATGGATACTAACTGCAAAACTGATCTGGTGGTCAATAACTTAAGTGAAGTTTTTAATAAGTACATACTTGATGTAAGGAACAAAGTCACCATGATCAATGGGATCAAGGACAAACTTCTGGTAAGGTATCAGCAAAAGAGAGAGGGTGGACTAGTTTCAAGATGGGAAATTGCACCAACTTATGTTGAGAAGTTGAGATGAACAAGAGATATGCAAGGGACTGCAAATCATTGATAGCTGGACCAGGTATTTTCCAAGTGAGTAGTTGGGACAAGACCTACTCTGTTGACACTAACCTGAAAACATGTGGCTGTAAGAAGTGTGACATCTCTAGAATTCCTTGCAACCGTGGTTGTTCTGCCATCTACAGGTCCAAACAACTACCAGGGGACCATGTAAATGTGTTCTTCAAAAAGGCTATGTACTTGGAGTCATACAAGCCTATAATTTACCCAGTTCCTGGTCCTGATTGTTGGGTGAAAACTGCAACCCCTGACATTGACCCACCTCAGTTCAAAGAAGACAAGAAGGGACCAGCAGAAGAGAAAAGGAAGAAAGGCAGGTTTGAGCCTCCTCAGGCAAAGCAGACATCAAGGATGGCTACAATAACTTGTAGTAACTGCAAGTTGCAGGGCCACAAATACACAAGTTGTGCAAAGACATTGAGGCCAGATCTCCAAATCAGGAAGAACAAACACATGGTATGTTCTTTTTGACTTCCTTCTCTATCTCATAATTCATTAAGTATCACTGAACTTTATCCAACAAAACAAAATTGCAGGAAAACAGGACAGGCCCTTCATGGCAGCAAGGTGGAAGCTCAACATCTGGTACAACATCTGCTTCAAGGGGTTCAACTGTTGCTGCTTCAAGGGGCAAATCTGCTAGAGGTGCTACTACATCTGCTAGAGCTGCTGCTACATGTGCTAGAGCTGCTGGTTCATCTGCTAGAGCTGCTGCTACATGTGCTAGAGCTGCTGGAAACGGCCATCCCCCCTCCGTCTAACGGCGTCCGTCAGCCTGCGCCACGTCGGCCCGACAGGTGGGTCCCACCTGTTGGTTTCGCTATTTTCGCGGCCAAATCGGCCTGTCAGTGCTCCGCGTTACCGATTAGGCTCAGAGTTGGTGGTTTTTTGAGACTTGGCTCAAATCTGGTACTGGCCGGTTACCCTAGCCCCAAGTGTGGTGGTTCTGGGTAAATTACTCCATTTTTAACGATTCCTTAAAAAGCCATAAGGGAGTAAATATTCGGTTTACCTCCATTACTGCGCATCTAGCCGATCCCTTATCCAGAGGAGTAAAAAGATTACTTCAACTCCACAAATCTCCCTATTTTTACTCATCCTCGTGGCGGCCGAGTAAACTTAGTACCTCTCTTCCTCCCCCCATGCCGGCCTGCCCCCGTCGCCACGCCCTGCAACTACCACCGATGACCGTGCCGCCGACCGTAATGGGTAGCCCGACCCCTTCCCTCACCCCGCCGGCCACTGGCACCGAAGAAGAGTTTGGGTATGAAAAAAAACCATTGCGTCAAAGCTCCTCCTCCAACCACTCCAATAGCGTTACTACTAGGAAAAGGGTTATAGCTAATATGGACATTAATGGCGCACCACAAATGTGGTGCGCCACTGCTATATAGCAGTGGCGCACCATATATCGGTACGCCATTAAACTCCAAATACTAATGACGCACCACATCCACGGTGCGCCACTACTAACAATTTTTTTTATTTTTTTCAAAACTAGTAATGGCGCACTAGGGGATAGTTCGTCATTACTAGTTTAACTAGTAATGGCGCACCACACCCTCAGTGCGCCACTATTAACAAATTTTTTTATATTTTTTTTCAAAACTAGTAGTGGCGCACGAGGGGATAGTGCGCCATTACTAGTTTTAACTAGTAATGGCGCACCACACCCACGGTGCGCCATCACCAAAGGCACCCCCCCATGGACCGCCAAAAGAAAATGATGAAAATGTCAATAAAATAAAAGAAAATAAGTTTCCCATGTGATATGTGGTCTACTTGTTGGGAAAATTTACAAATATGAATTTCAAATTTATTTGCAAAATCTCTCGGGAATTTAGTAAAATGGGCATAACTTTTGCATACGAACTCGGACTAAAAAGTTTTTTATATGAAAAATCATCTACTCGGAAAGTTACATCCAAATTCAACTTGGGGAACCCCGTTGAAGATTTTTAGAGTCCTCAAAAACCTAACAGAAAAAAGTTACAGGGCATTCAAGATCTGGAGAGGCAAAAAATTTCAAAAAAAATCAAAATTAGTAATGGCGCACCTGCCGATGGTGCGCCATTACTATGTTCCCGCCTTCAAAATGCAAACTATATCAAAAAAAAGTTAGTAATGGCGCACCTGCCTAAGGTGCACCATTACTATCTTCCCGCCTTCAAAATTCAAAATAAATCAAAAAAATAAAAAAGAGTTAGAATGGCTCACCTGCCCACGGTGCGCCATTACTATGCCGTATATATGGCTGGGCGGGGTCCTCTCTTCCTTACCTCTTCATTTTTCTCCTCCACTCCACCTCTCCTCCACTCCATCTCCTCCTCTCCTCCACTCCATCTCCCCTCCTCTCCTCCACCATACTCCTCTCCGGCGACCTCCTCCTCCCTCCTCTCCTCCCCTCCCCTCACGGTTTCTCCTCCCTCCTCTGCGGTGAGCTCCTCCTCCCTCCTCTCCGGTGATCTCCACCTCCCTCCTCTCCGG